>NC_135882.1:179586837-179690449 GCF_964194155.1 Cetorhinus maximus | reverse complement strand
GTGTGACTGTGCAATGATCCAGTCTCACTGTGTGACTGTGCGATAATCCCAATCTCACTGTGTGACTGTGCAATGATCCCAGTCTCACTGTCTGACTGTGTGATCATCCCAGTCTCACTGTGTGACTGTGCGATGATCCCAGTCTCACTGTGTGACTGTGCGATGATCCCAGTCTCACTGTGTGACTGTACAATGATCCAGTCTCACTGTGTGACTGTGCGATAATCCCAATCTCACCGTGTGACTGTGCGATGATCCCAATCTCACTGTGTGACTGTGCAATGATCCCAGTCTCACTGTGCGACTGTGCGATGATCCCAGTCTCACTGTGTGACTGTGTGATAATCCCAATCTCACTGTTTGACTGTGCAATAATCCCAATCTCACTGTGTGAATGTGCAATGATCCCAGTCTCACTGTCTGACTGTGTGATCATCCCAGTCTCACTGTGCGACAGTGCGATGATCCCAGTCTCACTGTGCGAATGTGCGATGATCGCAGTCTCACTGTGTGACTGTGCGATGATCCCAGTCTCACTGTGTGACTGTGCGATGATCCCAGCCTCACTGTGTGACTGTGCGATAATCCCAATCTCACTGTGTGACTGTGCGATAATCCCAGCCTCGGTGTGTGACTGTGCAATAATCCCAGTCTCACTCTGTAACTGTATGTTGATACCAGTGTCAGTGTGTGACTGTGCAATTATCCTTATCTCACTGTGGGACTGTGCGGCGATCCCAGGGTCACTGTGTGACTGTGCGATAATCCCAGGGCCACTGTGTTACTGTGGGATAATCCCAGGGCCACTGTGTGACTGTGCGATGATCCCAGTATCACTGTGTGACTGTGCGATGATCCAGGCCTCACTGTGTGACTGTGCGATGATGCAGGTCTCAATGTGTGACTGGGATGATCCCAGTCTCACTGTGTGACTGTGCAATGATCCAGGCCTCACTGTGTGACTGTGCGATGATGCAGGTCTCAATGTGTGACTGGGATGATCCAGGCCTCACTGTGTGACTGTGCGATGATCCCAGGTGCACTGTATGACTGTGCGATGATCCCAGTCTCACTGTGTGACTGTGCGATGTTCCCAGTCTCACTTTGTAATTTGTAATGATCTCAGTCTCACTTTGTGACTGTGTGATGCTCCCAGTCTCACTTTGTGACTGTGCGATGTTCCCAGTCCCACTCTGTAATTTGTAACGATCCCAGCTTCACTGTGTGACTGTACGATGATGCCAGTCTCACTGTGTGACTGGTCAATGATGCAGGTCTCATTGTGTGACTGGGATGATCCAGGCCTCACTGTGTGACTGTGCGATGATCCCAGGTGCACTGTATGACTGTGCGATGATCCCAGTCTCACTGTATGACTGTGATGATCCCAGTCTCACTGTGTGACTGTGCGATGTTCCCAGTCTCACTTTGTAATTTGTAATGATCTCAGTCTCACTGTGTGACTGTGCGATGCTCCCAGTCTCACTTTGTGACTGTGTGATGCTCCCAGTCTCACTTTGTGACTGTGCGATGTTCCCAGTCCCACTCTGTAATTTGTAACGATCCCAGCTTCACTGTGTGACTGTACGATGATGCCAGTCTCACTGTGTGACTGGTCAATGATGCAGGTCTCATTGTGTGACTGGGATGATCCAGGCCTCACTGTGTGACTGTGCGATGATCGCAGGTGCACTGTATGACTGTGCGATGATCCCAGTCTCACTGTGTGACTGTGCGATGATCCAGGCCTCACTGTATAACTGTGCGATGATCCCAGTCTCACTGTGTGACTGTGCGATGATCTGAGACTCGCTGTGTGACTGTACGATGATCCCAAGTTCACTGTATGACTGTGCGATGATCCCAGTCTTACTGTGTGACTGTGCGATGATGCCGGTTTCATTGTGTGACTGTACGATGACCCCAGGTTCACTGTATGACTGTTTGATGATCCCAGTCTCACTATGTGACTGTGTGACTGTGCGATGATGCCGGTCTCAATGTGTGACTGTACGATGACCCCAGGTTCACTGTATGACTGTGCGATGATCCCAGTCTCACTGTGTGACTGTGCGATGATGCCGGTCTCAATGTGTGACTGTAGGATGATCCCAGGTTCACTGCATGACTGTGTGATGATCCCAGTCTCAATATGTGACTGTACGATGATCTGAGTCTTGCTGTGTGTCTGTGCGATGATCCCAGCCTCAGTGTGACTGTGCGATTAAATTAGTCTCACGGTGTGACTGTTTAATGTTCCCAGTCTCACTTTGTGACTTTTCGATTACCCCAATCTCACTTTGTGACTGTGCGATGATCCCAGTCCCACTGTGTAACTGTATAATAATCCCAGTCTCACTGTGTGATTGTGCAATGATGCCGGTCTCAATGTGTGACTGTATGATGACCCCAGGTTCACTGTGTGACTGTGCGATGATCCCAGTCTCAGTGTGACCGTACGATTAAACTAGTCTCACGGTATGACTGTACTAGGTTCCCAGCTCACTGTGTGACTCTGCAATGATTCCAGTCTCACTGTGTGACTGTGCGATGATCCCATCCTCACTGTGTCACAGTGCGATTATTCCAGTCTCGCTGTGCGACTGTGCGATGATCCCAGTCTCACTCTGTGACTGTGCGAAGCACCCAGACTCACAGTGTGACTGTGCGATGATCCCAGGCTCATAGTGAGACTGTGCGACGTTCCCATTCAAACTGTGTGACTGTGCGATGATCCTTGTCTCACAATGTGACTTTGCGATGATCCTGGTCTCACTATGTGACTGTGCGATGATCCCAGTCTCACTGTGTGACTGTGCGATGATCCTGGTCTCACTTTGTGACTGTACGATGATCCCAGTCTCAATGTGGGACTGTGCGATGATCCTGGTCTCACTGTGAGACTGTGCGATGATCCCAGTCTCAATGTGGGACTGTGTGATGATCCTGGTCTCACTGTGAGACTGTGCGATGATCCCAGTCTCAATGTGGGACTGTGCAATGATCCCAGTCTCAATGTGGGACTGTGCGATGTTCCCAGTCTCACTGTGTGACTGTGCGAGTGCCCCAGTCTCAATGTGTGACTGTACGGTGATCCCAATCTCACTGTGTGACTGTACGATGATCCCAGTCTCACTGTGTGACTGTACGATGATTCCAGTCTCACTGTGTGACTGTACGATGATCCCAGTCTCACTGTGCGACTGTGCGATGATCCCAGTCTCACTGTGTGACTGTGCGATGATCCCAGTCTCACTGTGTGACTGTGCGATGTTCCCAGTCTCACTGTGAGACTGTGCGATGATCCCAGTCTCACTGTGTGACTGTGCGATTATCTGAGTCTAGCTGTGTGACTGTGCGATGATCCAAGTCTCACGTTGTGACTGTGCAATGATCCCAGTCTAACTGTGTGACTGTGCAATGATCCCAGTCTCACTGTGTGACTGTGCGATGATCCCAGTCTCACTCAGTGACTGTGCGATGATCCCAGTCTCACTATGTGACTGTGCGATGATCGCAGTCACACTCTGTGACTGTGCGATTATCTGAGTCTTGCTGTGTGACTGTGCAATGATCCCAGGGCCACTCTGTGATGACCCCAGTCTCGCTATGTGACTGTGTGATGATCCTGGTCACACTATGTGACTGTGCGATGATCCCAGTCTCAATGTGGGACTGTGCGATGATCCTGGTCTCACTATGTGACTGTGCGAAGATCCCAGTCTCAAAGTGGGACTGTGTGATGATCCCAGTCTCCCTGTGAGACTGTGCGATGATCCCAGGTTCACTGTGTAACTGTGTGATGATCCCAGGACCACTGTGTGACTTTGTGATGACCCCAGTCTTCCTGTGTGACTGTGCGATTACCCCAGTCTCAATGTGGGACTGTGCAATGTTCCCAGTCTCACAGTGTGACTGTGCGATGATCCCAGGCTCATAGTGAGACTGTGCGATGAACCCAGTCTCACTCTGGGACTGAGCGATGATCCGGGTCTGACTGTGAGACTGTGCGATGATCCCAGCGTCACTGTGTGATGAGCCCAGTCTCGCTATGTGTCTGTGCAATGATCCTGGTCTCACTATGTGACTGATCGATGATCCCAGTCTGACTGTAAGACTGTGCGATGATCCCAGGGTCACTGTGTGACTGTGCGATGCCCTCAGTCTTCCTGTGTGACTGTGCGATGATCCTGGTCTCACTATATGACTGCGCAATGATCCCAGGGCCACTCTGTGATGACCCCAGTCTCGCTATGTGACTGTGCGATGATCCCAGTCACACTCTGTGACTGTGCGATGATCCCAGGGTCACAGTGTGACTGTGCGATGATCCTGGTCTCACTATATGACTGCGCAATGATCCCAGGGCCACTCTGTGATGACCCCAGTCTCGCTATGTGACTGTGCGATGATCCTGGTCACACTATGTGACTGTGCGATGATCACAGTCACACTCTGTGATGTGGGACTGTGCGATGATCCTGGTCTCACTATGTGACTGTGCGATGATCCCAGTCTCAATGTGGGACTGTGCGATGTTCCCAGTCTCACTGTGTGACTGTGCGAGTGCCCCAGTCTCAATGTGTGACTGTGCGATGGCCCCACTCTCACTGTGTGACTGTATGATGATCCTAGTCTCACTTAGTGATTGTGCGAAGTACACAGTCTCACAGTGTGGCTGTGCGATGATCCCAGTCTCACCGTGTGACTGTGCGATGATCCCAGTCTCACCGTGTGACTGTGCAATGATCCCAGTCTCACCGTGTGACTGTGCGATGATCCCAGTCTCACCGTGTGACTGTGCGATGATCCCAGTCTCACTATGTGACTTTGTTTTGATCCCAGGGTCACTGTGTGACTGTGCGATTAACCCAGTCTCACTCTGGTACTGAGCAATGATCCGGGTCACACTCTGTGACTGTGCGATTATCTGAGTCTTGCTGTGTGACTGTGCGATGATGCCATTCACACTGTGCGACCGTGCGAGTGCCCCAGTCTCACTCTGTGACTGTATGATTATCTGAGTCTTGTTGTGTGACTGTGCGATGTTCCCAGTCTCACTGTGTGACTGTGCGGTGATCCCAGTCTGACTGTGAGACTGTGCGATGATCCCAGTCTCACTGTGTAACTGTGCGATGATCCTGGTCACACTCTGTGACTGTACAATTATCTGTCTTGCTGTGTGACTGTGCGATGATCCAAGTCTCACGTTGTTACTGTGCAATGATCCCAGTCTCAGTGTGGGACTGTACGATGATCCCAGTCTGACTGTGAGAGTGGGCAATGATCCTGGTCTCACTATGTGATTGCGTAATGATCCCAGGGCCACTGTGTGATGACCCCAGTCTCGCTATGTGACTGTGCGATGATCCCAGTCACACTCTGTGACTGTGCGATTATCTGAGTCCTGCTGTGTGACTGTGCGATGATCCCAGTCACACTCTGTGACTGTGCGATTATCTGAGTCTTGCTGTGTGACTGTGCGATGATCCCAGTCTCACTATGTGACTGTGCGATTATCTGTGTCTTGCTGTGTGACTGTGCGATGATCCCAGGGCCACTCTGTGATGACCCCAGTCTCGCTATGTGACTGTGCGATGATCCTGGTCACAATATGTGACTGTGCGATGATCGCAGTCACAGTCTGTGATGTGGGACTGTGCGATGATCCTGGTCTCACTATGTGACTGTGCGATGATCCCAGTCTCAATGTGGGACTGTGCGATGATCCTGGTCTCACTATGTGACTGTGTGAAGATCCCAGTCTCAATGTGGGACTGTGCAATGATCCCAGTCTCACTCTGTGGCTGTGCGATGATCCCAGTCTCCCTGTGAGACTGTGCGATGACCCCAGTCTTCCTGTGTGACTGTGCGATTATCCCAGTCTCAATGTGGGACTGTGCGATCATCCTGGTCTCACTATGTGACTGTGCGATCATCCTGGTCTCACTATGTGACTGTGCGATGATCCCAGTCTCAATGTGGGACAGTGCGATGTTCCCAGTCTCACTGTGTGACTGTGCGATGGCCCCACTCTCACTGTGTGACTGTATGATGATCCTAGTCTCACTTAGTGACTGTGCGAAGTACACAGTCTCACAGTGTGACTATGCGATGATCCCAGTCTCACCGTGTGACTGTGCGATGGCCCCACTCTCACTGTGTTACTGTATGATGATCCTAATCTCACTTAGTGACTGTGCGATGTACACAGTCTCACAGTGTGACTATGCGATGATCCCAGTCTCACCATGTGACTGTGCGATGATCCCAGTCTCACCGTGTGACTGTGCGATGATCCCAGTCTCACCGTGTGACTCTGCGATGATCGCAGTCTCACCGTGTGACTGTGTGATGATCCCAGTCTCACTATGTGACGTTGTTTTAATCCCAGGGTCACTGTGTGACTGTGCGATTAACCCAGTCTCACTCTGGGACTGAGCGATTATCCGGGTCACACTCTGTGACTGTGCGATTATCTGAGTCTTGCTGTGTGACTGTGCGATGATGCCATTCACACTGTGCGACTGTGCGAGTGCCCCAGTCTCACTCTGTGACTGTATGATTATCTGAGTCTTGTTGTGTGACTGTGCGATGATCCCAGTCTCAATGTGGAACTGTACGATGATCCTAGCCTCACTTTGTGACTGTGTGATGAGCCCAGTCTCGCTATGTGACGTTGTTTTAATCCCAGGGTCACTGTGTGACTGTGCGATTAACCCAGTCTCACTCTGGGACTGAGCGATTATCCGGGTCACACTCTGTGACTGTGCGATTATCTGAGTCTTGCTGTGTGACTGTGCGATGATGCCATTCACACTGTGCGACTGTGCGAATGCCCCAGTCTCACTCTGTGACTGTATGATTATCTGAGTCTTGTTGTGTGACTGTGCGATGATCCCAGTCTCAATGTGGAACTGTACGATGATCCTAGCCTCACTTTGTGACTGTGTGATGAGCCCAGTCTCGCTATGTGACGTTGTTTTAATCCCAGGGTCACTGTGTGACTGTGCGATTAACCCAGTCTCACTCTGGGACTGAGCGATTATCCGGGTCACACTCTGTGACTGTGCGATTATCTGAGTCTTGCTGTGTGACTGTGCGATGATGCCATTCACACTGTGCGACTGTGCGAATGCCCCAGTCTCACTCTGTGACTGTGCGATTATCTGAGTCTTGCTGTGTGACTGTGCGATGATCCCAGTCTCAATGTGGGACTGTACGATGATCCTAGCCTCACTTTGTGACTGTGTGATGAGCCCAGTCTCACTGTGTGACTGTGCGATGATCCCAGTCTCACCGTGTGACTGTGCGATGATCGCAGTCTCACCGTGTGACTGTGTGATGATCCCAGTCTCACTATGTGACGTTGTTTTAATCCCAGGGTCACTGTGTGACTGTGCGATTAACCCAGTCTCACTCTGGGACTGAGCGATTATCCGGGTCACACTCTGTGACTGTGCGATTATCTGAGTCTTGCTGTGTGACTGTGCGATGATGCCATTCACACTGTGCGACTGTGCGATTATCTGAGTCTTGCTGTGTGACTGTGCGATGATGCCATTCACACTGTGCGACTGTGCGAGTGCCCCAGTCTCACACTGTGACTGTATGATTATCTGAGTCTTGCTGTGTGACTGTGCGATGATCCCAGTCTCAATGTGGGACTGTACGATGATCCTAGCCTCACTTTGTGACTGTGTGATGAGCCCAGTCTCGCTGTGTGACTGTGCGATGATCCCAGTCTCACTGTGTGACTGTGCGATGATCCCAGTCTCACTCCGTGACTGTGCGATGATCCCAGCCTCACTTTGTGACTGTGCAATGATCCCAGTCTCAGTGTGTGACTGTGCGAAGATCCCAGTGTCACTTTGTGACTCTTCGATGATCCTGATCTCACTATGTGACTGATCGATGATCCCAGTCTGACTGTGGGACTGTGCGATGATCCCAGGTTCACTGTGTGACTGTGCAATGATCCCATTCTAACTGTGTGACTGTGCGATGATCCCAGTCACACTCTGTGACTGTGCGATTATCTGAGTCTTGCTGTGTGATGTGCGATGATCCCAGGGCCACTCTCTGATGACCCCAGTCTCGCTATGTGACTGTGCGATGATCCTGGTCACAATATGTGACTGCGATGATCGCAGTCACAGTCTGTGATGTGGGACTGTGCGATGATTCTGGTCTCACTATGTGACTGTGTGATGATCCCAGTCTCAATGTGGGACTGTGCGATGATCCTGGTCTCACTATGTGACTGTGTGAAGATCCCAGTCTCAATGTGGGACTGTGCGATGATCCCAGTCTCACTGTGTGACTGTGCGAGTGCCCCAGTCTCACTGTGTGACTGTATGATGATCCTAGTCTCACTTAGTGACTGTGTGAAGTACACAGTCTCACAATGTGACTGTGCGATGATCCCAGTCTCACCGTGTGACTGTGCGATGATCCCAGTCTCACCGTGTGACTGTGCGATGATCCCAGTCTCATCGTGTGACTGTGCGATGATCCCAGTCTCACCGTGTGACTGTGCGATGATCCCAGTCTCACTGTGTGACTGTGCGATGATCCCAGTCTCACCGTGTGACTGTGTGATGATCCCAGTCTCACTATGTGACTTTGTTTTGATCCCAGGGTCACTGTGTGACTGTGCGATTAACCCAGTCTCACTCTGGGACTGAGCAATGATCCGGGTCACACTCTGTGACTGTGCGATTATCTGAGTCTTGCTGTGTGACTGTGCGATGATGCCATTCACACTGTGCGACCGTGCGAGTGCCCCAGTCTCACTCTGTGACTGTATGATTATCTGAGTCTTGCTGTGTGACTGTGCGATGACCCCAGTCTAAATGTGGGACAGTACGATGATCCTAGCCTCATTTTGTGACTGTGTGATGAGCCCAGTCTCGCTATGTGACTGTGCGATGATCCCAGTCTCACTGTGTGACTGTGCGATGATCCCAGTCTCACTGTGTGACTGTACGATGATCCCAGTCTCACTCCGTGACTGTGCGATGATCGCAGCCTCACTTTGTGACTGTGCAATGATCCCAGTCTCAGTGTGTGACTGTGCGATGATCCCAGTGTCACTTTGTGACTCTGCGATGATTCTGATCTCACTATGTGACTGATCGATGATCCCAGTCTGACTGTGGGACTGTGCGATGATCCCAGTCTCACTCTGTGGCTGTGCGATGATCCCAGTCTCCCTGTGAGACTGTGCGATGATCCCAGTCTCCCTGTGAGATTGTGCGATGATCCCAGGTTCACTGTGTGACTGTGCGATGATCCCAGGTTCACCGTGTGACTGTGCGATGATCCCAGGTTCACTGTGTGACTGTGTGATGACCCCAGTCTTCCTGTGTGACTGTGCGATTATCCCAGTCTCAATGTGGGACTGTGCGATCATCCTGGTCTCACTATGTGACTGTGCAATGATCCCAGTCTCAACGTGGGACTGTGCGATGTTCCCAGTCTCACTGTGTGACTGTGCGAGTGCCCCAGTCTCACTGTGTGACTGTGCGATGGCCCCACTCTCACTGTGTGACTGTATGATGATCCTAGTCTCACTTAGTGACTGTGCGAAGTACACAGTCTCACAGTGTGACTGTGCGACGATCCCAGTCTCACCGTGTGACTGTGCGATGATCCCAGTCTCACTGTGTGACTGTGCAATGATCCCAGTCTCACTGTGTGACTGTGCGATTATCCCAGTCTCAATGTGGGACTGTGCGATGATCCTGGTCTCACTATGTGACTGTGCGATGATCCCAGTCTCACTGTGTGACTGTGCGAGTGCCCCAGTCTCACTGTGTGACTGTGCGATGGCCCCACTCTCACTGTGTGACTGTATGATGATCCTAGTCTCACTTAGTGATTGTGCGAAGTACACAGTCTCACAGTGTGACTGTGAAATGATCCCAGTCTCACCGTGTGACTGTGCGATGATCCCAGTCTCACCGTGTGACTGTGCAATGATCCCAGTCTCACTGTGTGACTGTGCGATGATCCCAGTCTCACCGTGTGACTGTGTGATGATCCCAGTCTCACTATGTGACTTTGTTTTGATCCCAGGGTCACTGTGTGACTGTGCGATTAACCCAGTCTCACTCTGGGACTGAGCGATGATCCGGGTCACACTCTGTGACTGTGCGATTATCTGAGTCTTGCTGTGTGACTGTGCGATGTTCCCAGTCTCACTGTGTGACTGTGCGATGTTCCCAGTCTCACTGTGAGGCTGTGCGATGATCCCAGTCTGACTGTGAGACTGTGCGATGATCCCAGTCTCACTGTGTAACTGTGCGATGATCCCAGTCTGACTGTGAGACTGTGCGATGATCCCAGTCTCACTGTGTGACTGTGCGATGATCGCAGTCTGACTGTGAGACTGTGCGATGATCCCAGTCTCACTGTGTGACTGTGTGATGATCCCAGTCTCACTATGTGACTTTGTTTTGATCCCAGGGTCACTGTGTGACTGTGCGATTAACCCAGTCTTACTCTGGGACTGAGCGATGATCCGGGTCACACTCTGTGACTGTGCGATTATCTGAGTCTTGCTGTGTGACTGTGCGATGTTCCCAGTCTCAATGTGGGACTGTACGATTATCCTAGCCTCACTTTGTGACTGTGTGATGACCCCAGTCTCAATGTGGGACTGTACGATTATCCTAGCCTCACTTTGTGACTGTGTGATGACCCCAGTCTCGCTATGTGACTGTGCGATGATCCCAGTCTCACTCAGTGACTGTGCGATGATCCCAGTCTCACTTTGTGACTGTGCGATGATCCAAGTCTCACTGTGTGACTGTGCGATGATCCCAGTCTCACTGTGTGACTGTGCGATGATCCCAGTCTCACTTTGTGACTGTGTGATGAACCCAGGATCACTGTGTGACTGTGCAATGATCCCAGTCTCACTGTGTGACTGTGCAAAGATCCCAGTCTCACTGTGTAACTGTGCGATGATCCCTGTCTCACTCTGAGACTGTGTGATGTTCCCAGTCTCAGTGAGGGACTGTGCAATGATCCCAGTCTCGCTATGTGACTCTGCGATGATCGCAGTCACACTCTGTGACTGTGCGATAAACCTAGCCTCAGTTTGTGACTGTGCAATGATCCCTGTTTCACTATGAGACTGTGGGATGATCCCAGTCTTCCTGTGTGACTGAGCGATGTTCCCAGTCTCACTGTGTGACTGTGCGAGTGCCCCAGTCTCACTGTGTGACTGTGCGATGGCCCCAGTCTCACTGTGTGACTGTACGATGATCCCAGTCTCACTGTGTGACTGTGCAATGATCCCGGTCTCACTGTGTGACTGTGGGATGATCCCAGCATCACTGTGTGACTGTGCGATGATCCCAGTCTCACTGTGTGACTGTACGATAATCCCAGTCTCACTGTGTGACTGTGTGATGATCCTAGTCTCACTGTGTGACTGTACAATGATCCCAATCTCACTCCGTGACTGTGCGATGATCCTAGCCTCACTTTGTGACTGTGCAATGATCCCACTCTCACTGTTTGACTGTACGATGATCCTAGCCTCACTCCGTCACTGTGCAATGATCCCAGTCTCACTGTGAGACTGTGCAACGATCCCAGGATCACTGTGTGACTGTGTGATGATCCCAGTCTCACTGTGTGACTGTGCAATGATCCAATTCTAACGTTGTGACTGTGCAATGATCCCAGTCTCACTTTGTGATTGTGTGATGATCCCAGTCTCACTTTGTGACTGGGCTATGATCCCAGTCTCACTGTGTGACTGTGCGATGATCCTGTCTGACTGTGTGACTGTACAATGATCCCAGTCTCACTGTGTGACTGTGCGATGATCCCAGTCTCACTGTGTGACTATACGATGATCCCAGTCTCACTGTGAGACTGTACGATAATCCCAGTCTCACTGTGTGACTGTGCAATGATCCCAGTCTCACTGTGTGACTGTGCGATGATCCCAGCCTCACTGTGTGACTGTACAATGATCCCAGTCTCACTGTGTGACTGTGTGATGATCCCAGTCTCACTGTGTGACTGTGTGATGATCCCAGTCTCACTGTGTGACTGTGCGATTATTCCAGGCTTATAGTGAGAATGTGCGACGTTCCCATTCAGACTGTGTGACTGTGTGATGATCCCAGGCTCACTGTGTGACTGTACAATGAACCCAGTATCTCTCTGGGATATTGCGATGATCCCAGTCTCACTCTGGGACTGTGCGATGATCCTGGTCTCAGTATGTGACTGTGCGATGATCCCAGTCTCACTATGTGACTGATCGATGATCCCAGTCTTGCTATCTGACTGTGCGATGATCCTGGTGACACTATGTGACTGTGCGATGATCCCAGTCTCACTATGTGACTGTGCGATGATCCCAGTCTCACTATGTGACTGTGCGATGATCCCAGTCTCACTGTGTGACTGTGTGATGATCCCTGTCTCATCATGAGACTGTCCGATGTTCCCATTCAAAAGGTGTGACTGTGGGATGATCCTTGTCTCACTATGTGGCTGTGCGATGATCCCAGGGTCTCAATTTGATTGTGCTTTGTTCCCAGTCTCACCGTGTGACTGTGCGATGATCCCAGGCTTATAGTGAGACTGTGCGACGTTCCCATTCAGATTGTGTGACTGTGTGATGATCCCAGGCTCACTGTGTGACTGTACAATGAACCCAGTATCTCTCTGGGATACTGCGATGATCCCAGTCTCACTCTGGGACAGAGCGATAATCCTGGTCTCAGTATGGAACTGTTGGATGATCCCAGTCTCAATGTGGGACTGTGCGATGATCCCAGTCTCACTATGTGACTGTGCGATGATCCTGTTCTCAGTATGTGACTGATCGATGATCCCAGTCTCGCTATCTGACTGTGCGATGATGCTGGTGACACTATGTGACTGTGCGATGATCCCAGTCTCACTGTGTGACTGTGCGATGATCCCAGTCTCACTGTGTGACTGTGCGATGATCCCAGTCTCAATGAGGAACTGTGCGATGATCCAAGTCTCAATGTAGGACTGTGCGATGATCCTGGTCTCACTGTGTGACTGTGCGATGATCCCGGTCTCACTGTGTGACTGTGCGATGATCCCAGTCTCACTTTGTGACTGTGCGATGATCCCAGGGTCACTGTGTGACTGTGCAATGATCCCAGTCTCACTGTGTGACTGTGCGATGATCCCAGTCTCACTGTGTGACTGTACGATGATCCCAGTCTCACTCCGTGACTGTGCGATGATCCCAGTCTCACTCCGTGACTGTGCGATGATCCCAGTATCACTATGTGACTGTGCAATGATCCCGGTCTCACTGTGTGACTGTGCGATGATCCCAGCATCACTGTCTGATGACCCCAGTCTCGCTATGTGACTGTGCGAAGATCCTGGTCACACTATGTGACTGTGCGATGATCGCAGTCACACTCTGTGATGTGGGACTGTGCGATGATCCTGGTCTCACGGTGTGACTGTACGATGATCCCAGTCTCACTTTGTGACTGTGCGATGATCCAAGTCTCACTTTGTGACTGTGCGATGATCCCAGTCTCACTTTGTGACTGTGCGATGATCCCAGGATCACTGTGTGACTCTGCAATGATCCCAGTCTCACTGTGTGACTGTGCAATGATCCCAGTCTCACTGTGTGACTGTGCGATGATCCCAGTCTCAATGAGGAACTGTGCGATGATCCCAGTCTCAATGAGGAACTGTGCGATGACCCCAGTCTCAATGTAGTACTGTGCGATGATCCCAGTCTCACTGTGTGACTGTGCGATGATCCTGGTCTAACTATGTGACTGTGCGATGATCCCGGTCTCACTGTGTGACTGTGCGATGATCCCAGTCTCACTGTGTGACTGTGCGATGATCCAAGTCTCACTTTGTGACTGTGCGATGATCCCAGTCTCACTTTGTGACTGTGCGATGATCCTAGGATCACTGTGTGACTGTGCAAGGATCCCAGTCTCACTGTGTGACTGTGCAATGATCCCAGTCTCACCGTGTAACTGTCCGATGATCCCTGTCTCACTATAAGACTGTGTGATGATCCCAGTCTCAATGAGGAACTGTGCGATGATCCCAGTCTCAATGTAGGACTGTGCGATGATCCTGGTCGAACTATGTGACTGTGCGATGATCCCGGTCTCACTGTGTGACTGTGTGATGATCCAAGTCTCACTGTGTGACTGTATGATGATCCCAGTCTCACTTTGTGACTGTGCGATGATCCAAGTCTCACTTTGTGACTGTGCGATGATCCCAGTCTCACTTTGTGACTGTGCGATGATCCCAGGATCACTGTGTGACTCTGCAATGATCCCAGTCTCACTGTGTGACTGTGCAATGATCCCAGTCTCACTGTGTAACTGTGCGATGATCCCTGTCTCACTGTGTGACTGTGCAATGATCCCAGTCTCACTTTGTGACTGTGCAATGATCCCTGTCTCACTATGAGACTGTGCGATGATCCCTGTCTCACTGTGTGACTGTGTGATGATCCTAGGATCACTGTGTGACTGATCGATGATCCCAGTCTCACTGTGAGACTGTGCGATGATCCCAGGATCACTGTGTGACTGTGCGATGATCCCAGGCTTATAGTGAGACTGTGCGACGTTCCCATTCAGATTGTGTGATTGTGTGATGATCCCAGTCTCACTCTGGGATATTGCGATGATCCCAGTCTCACTCTGGGACGGAGCAATGATCCTGCTCTCAGTATGGGACTGTGCGATGATCCCAGTCTCAATGTGGGACTGTGCGATGATCCCAGGTTCCCTGTGTAACTGTGTGATGATCCCTGGACCACTGTGTGACTGTGTGATGACCCCAGTCTTCCTGTGAGACTGTGCGATTATCCCAGTCTCAATGTGGGACTGTGCGATGATCCCAGTCTCACTATCTGACTGTGCGATGAAACTTGTCTCACTATGTGACTGTGCAATGATGCCATTCACACTGTGCGACTGCACGAGTGCCCCAGTCTCACTGTGTGACTGTATGATGATCGCAGTCTCACTGTGTGACTGTGCGATGATCCCAGTCTCACCGTGTGACTGTGTGATGATCCCAGTCTCACAGTGTGACTGTGCGATGATCCCAGTCTCACCGTGTGACTGTGCGATGATCCCAGTCTCACTATGTGACTGTGCGAGTGCCCCAGTCTCACTGTGTGACTGTATGATGATCCTAGTCTCACTTAGTGACTGTGCGATGATCCCAGTCTCACTGTGTGACTGTGCGATGATCCCAGTCTCACTGTGTGACTGTACGATGATCCCAGTCTCACTCCGTGACTGTGCGATGATCCCGGTCTCACTGTGTGACTGTGCGATGATCCCAGCGTCACTGTCTGATGACCCCAGTCTCGCTATGTGACTGTGCGAAGATCCTGGTCACACTATGTGACTGTGCGATGATCGCAGTCACACTCTGTGATGTGGGACTGTGCAATGATCCCGGTCTCACTGTGTGACTGTGCGATGATCCCTGCGTCACTGTCTGATGACCCCAGTCTCGCTATTTGACTGTGCGAAGATCCTGGTCACACGATGTGACTGTGCGATGATCCCAGTCTCAATGTGGGACTGTGCGATGATCCTGGTCTCACTATGTGACTGTGCAATGATCCCAGTCTCACTGTGCGACTGTGCAATGATCCCAGTCTCACTGTGCGACTGTACGATGATCCCAGTCTCACTTTGTGACTGTGCGATGATCCCAGTCTCACTTTGTGACTGTGCGATGATCCCAGGATCACTGTGTGACTATGCAATGATCCCAGTCTCACTGTGTGACTGTGCAATGATCCCAGTCTCACTGTGTGACTGTGCGATGATCCCAGTCTCAATGAGGAACTGTGCGATGATGCCAGTCTCAATGTAGGACTGTGCGATGATCCTGGTCTAACTATGTGACTGTGCGATGATCCCGGTCTCACTGTGTGACTGTGCGATGATCCCAGTCTCACTGTGTGACTGTGCGATGATCCCTGTCTCACTATGTGACTGTGCGATGATCCCAGTCTCACTGTGTGACTGTGTGATGATCCCTGTCTCATCATGAGACTGTCCGATGTTCCCATTCAAAAGGTGTGACTGTGCGATGATCCCAGGGTCTCAATTTGATTGTGCGTTGTTCCCAGTCTCTCCGTGTGACTGTGCGATTATTCCAGGCTTATAGTGAGAGTGTGCGACGTTCCCATTCAGACTGTGTGACTGTGTGATGATCCCAGGCTCACTGTGTGACTGTACAATGAACCCAGTATCTCTCTGGGATATTGCGATGATCCCAGTCTCACTCTGGGACTGTGCGATGATCCTGGTCTCAGTATGTGACTGTGCGATGATCCCAGTCTCACTATGTGACTGATCGATGATCCCAGTCTTGCTATCTGACTATGCGATGATCCTGGTGACACTATGTGACTGTGCGATGATCCCAGTCTCAATTTGTGACTGTGCGATGATCCCAGTCTCACTATGTGACTGTGCGATGATCCCAGCTTCAGTGTGACTGTACGATGATCCCAGTCTCACTGTGTGACTGTGTGATGATCCCAGGCTCATCGTGAGACTGTGTGACATTCCCATTCAAACTGTGTGACTGTGGGATGATCCTTGTCTCAGAATGTGACTGTGCGATGATCCCAGGGTCACTGTGTGACTGTGCGATTAACCCAGTCTCACTCTGGGACTGAGCGATGATCCTGGTCTCACTATGTGACTGATGGATGATCCCAGTCTGACTGTGAGACTGTGCGATGATCCCAGGGTCACTGTGTGACTGTGCAATGATCCCAGGGCCGCTGTGTGACTGTGCGATGATCCCAGTCTAACTGTGTGACTGTGCAATGATCCTGGTCTCACTATGTGACTGTGCGATGATCCCAGTCTCACTATGTGACTGTGCGATGATCCCAGTCTCACTATGTGACTGTGCGATGATCCCAGCCTCAGTGTGACTGTACGATGATCCCAGTCTCACTGTGTGACTGTGTGATGATCCCAGGCTCATAGTGAGACTGTGCGACGTTCCCATTCAAACTGTGTGACTGTGGGATGATCCTTGTCTCACAATGTGACTGTGCAATGATCCCAGGGTCACTGTGTGACTGTGCGATCAACCCAGTCTCACTCTGGGACTGAGCGATGATCCTGGTCTCACTATGTGACTGATGGATGATCCCAGTCTGACTGTGAGACTGTGCGATGATCCCAGGGTCACTGTGTGACTGTGCAATGATCCCAGGGCCGCTGTGTGACTGTGCGATGATCCCAGTCATCCTGTGTGTCTGTGCGAGGATCCCGGTCTCACTGTGTGACTGTGCGATTATCCCAGGGCCACTGTGTGATGACCCCAATCTCGCTATGTGACTGTTTGATGATCCCAGTCTCAATGTGGGACTGTGCGATGAGCCCATGGACACTGTGTGACTGTGCGATGATCCCAGGGCCGCTGTGTGACTGTGCGATGACCCCAGTCTTCCTGTGTGACTGTGCGATGATCCTGGTCTCACTATGTGATTGTGCGATGATCCTAGTCTCAATGTGGGACTGTGCAATGATCCCGATCTCACTGTGTGACTGTGCGATGATCCTGGTCACACTATCTGACTGTGTGATTATCTGAGTCTCACTTTGTGACTGTGTGATGATCCCAGTCTCAATGAGGGACTGTGTGATGATCCTGGTCTCACTATCTGACTGATCGATGATCCCAGTCTCACTGTGTGACTGTGTGATGATCCCAGTCTCAATGTGTGACTGTGCGATGATCCTGGTCTCAATGTGTAACTGTGCGATGATCCTAGTCTCACTATGTGACTGTGCGATGATCCCAGTCTCAATGAGGGACTGTGCGATGATCCCAGTCTCACTGTGTGACTGTGCGATGATCCGAGGATCACTGTGTGACTGTGCGATGATCCCAGGATCACTGTGTGACTGTGTGATAATCCCTGTCTCATAGTGAGACTGTCCGATGTTCCCATTCAAAAGGTGTGACTGTGCGATGATCCCAGGGTCTCAATTTGATTGTGTGTTGTTCCCAGTCTCACCGTGTGACTGTGCGATGATTCCAGGCTTATAGTGAGACTGTGCGACGTTCCCATTCAGACTGTGTGACTGTGTGATGATCCCAGTCTCACTGTGAGACTGTACAATGAACCCAGTATCTCTCTGGGATATTGCGATGATCCCAGTCTCACTCTGGGACTGTGCGATGATCCTGGTCTCAGAATGGAACTGTACGATGATCCCAGTCTCAATGTGGGACTGTGCGATGATCCTGGTCTCACTATCTGACTGTGCGATGATCCTGGTGACACTATGTGACTGTGCGATGATCCCAGTCTCACTGTGTGACTGTGCGATTATCCCAGGGCCACTGTGTGATGACCCCAATCTCGCTATGTGACTGTTTGATGATCCCAGTCTCAATGTGGAACTGTGCGATGATCCCAGGGACACTGTGTGACTGTGCGATGACCCCAGTCTTCCTGTGTGACTGTGCGATGATCCTGGTCTCACTATGTGATTGTGCGATGATCCTAGTCTCAATGGGGGACTGTGCAATGATCCCGATCTCACTGTGTGACTGTGCGATGATCCTGGTCACACTATCTGACTGTGCGATGATCCTGGTCACACTATCTGACTGTGTGATTATCTGAGTCTCACTTTGTGACTGTGTGATGATCCCAGTCTCAATGAGGGACTGTGTGATGATCCTGGTCTCACTATCTGACTGATCGATGATCCCAGTCTCACTGTGTGACTGTGTGATGATCCCAGTCTCAATGTGTGACTGTGCGATGATCCTGGTCTCAATGTGTGACTGTGCGATGATCCTGGTCTCACTATGTGACTGTGCGATGATCCCAGTCTCACTGTGAGACTGTACGATGATCCCAGGTTCACTGTGTGACTGTGTGATGACCCCAGTTTTCCTGTGTGACTGTGCGATGATCCCAGTGTCAATGTGGGACTGTGCGATGATCCCAGTCTCGCTATGTGACTGTGCGATGATCCTGGTCTCACTATGTGACTGTGCGATGATCCCAGTCTCAATGTGGGACTGTGCGATGATCCTGGTCTCACTATGTGACTGTGCGATGATCCCAGTCTCACTATGTGACTGTGCGATGATCCCAGTCTCGCTATCTGACAGTGCGATGATCCTGGTCACACTATGTGACTGTGCGATGATCCCAGCCTCAGTGTGACTGTGCGATGATCCCAGTCTCGCTCTGTGACTGCGCGATGATCCTAGTCTCACCATGTGACTGTGCAATGATCCCATCTCACTGTTTGACTGTGTGATGATGCCAGGCACATAGTGAGACTGTGCGACGTTCCCATTCAAACTGTGTGACTGTGCGATGATCCTTGTCTCACAATGTGACTTTGTGTTGATCCCAGTCTCACTGTGTGACTGTGCGATGATCCCAGGGTCACTGTGTGACTGTGCGATGACCCCAGTCTTCCTGTGTGACTGTGCGATGATCCCAGTGTCAATGTGGGACTGTGCGATGATCCCAGTCTCGCTATGTGACTGTGCGATGATCCCAGTCTCGCTATGTGACTGTGCGATGATCCCAGTCTCGCTATGTGACTGTGCGATGGCCCCAGTCTCACTATGTGACTGTGCGATGATCCTGGTCTAACTATGTGACTATGCGATGATCCCGGTCTCACTGTGTGACTGTGCGATGATCCTAGGGTCACTGTGTGATGAGCCGAGTCTTGCTATATGACTGTGCGATGATACTGGTCACACGATGTGACTGTGCAATGATCCCAGTCACACTCTGTGACTGTGCGATTATCTGAGCCTTGCTGTGTGACTGTGCGATCATCCAAGTCTCCCGTTGTGACTGTGCAATGATCCCAGTCTCACTGTGTGACTGTGCAATGATCCCAGGATCACTGTGTGACTGTGCGATGATCCCTGTCTCACTAAGAGACTGTGTGATGATCCCAGTCTCAATGAGGGACTGTGCGATGATCCCAGTCTCACTGTGTGACTGTGCGATGATCCGAGGATCACTGTGTGACTGTGCGATGATCCCAGGATCACTGTGTGACTGTGTGATAATCCCTGTCTCATAGTGAGACTGTCCGATGTTCCCATTCAAAAGGTGTGACTGTGCGATGATCCCAGGGTCTCAATTTGATTGTGTGTTGTTCCCAGTCTCACCGTGTGACTGTGCGATGATTCCAGGCTTATAGTGAGACTGTGCGACGTTCCCATTCAGACTGTGTGATGATCCCAGTCTCACTGTGAGACTGTACAATGAACCCAGTATCTCTCTGGGATATTGCGATGATCCCAGTCTCACTCTGGGACTGTGCGATGATCCTGGTCTCAGAATGGAACTGTACGATGATCCCAGTCTCAATGTGGGACTGTGCGATGATCCTGGTCTCACTATCTGACTGTGCGATGATCCTGGTGACACTATGTGACTGTGCGATGATCCCAGTCTCACTATGTGACTGTGCAATGATCCCAGTCTCACTGTGTGACTGTGCGATTATCCCAGGGCCACTGTGTGATGACCCCAATCTCGCTATGTGACTGTTTGATGATCCCAGTCTCAATGTGGAACTGTGCGATGATCCCAGGGACACTGTGTGACTGTGCGATGATCCCAGGGCCGCTGTGTGACTGTGCGATGACCCCAGTCTTCCTGTGTGACTGTGCGATGATCCTGGTCTCACTATGTGATTGTGCGATGATCCTAGTCTCAATGGGGGACTGTGCAATGATCCCGATCTCACTGTGTGACTGTGCAATGATCCTGGTCACACTATCTGACTGTGCGATGATCCTGGTCACACTATCTGACTGTGTGATTATCTGAGTCTCACTTTGTGACTGTGTGATGATCCCAGTCTCAATGAGGGACTGTGTGATGATCCTGGTCTCACTATCTGACTGATCGATGATCCCAGTCTCACTGTGTGACTGTGTGATGATCCCAGTCTCAATGTGTGACTGTGCGATGATCCTGGTCTCAATGTGTAACCGTGCGATGATCCTGGTCTCACTATGTGACTGTGCGATGATCCCAGTCTCACTGTGAGACTGTACGATGATCCCAGGTTCACTGTGTGACTGTGTGATGACCCCAGTTTTCCTGTGTGACTGTGCGATGATCCCAGTGTCAATGTGGGACTGTGCGATGATCCCAGTCTCGCTATGTGACTGTGCGATGATCCCAGTCTCAATGTGTGACTGTGCGATGGCCCCAGTCTCACTATGTGACTGTGCGATGATCCTGGTCTCACTATGTGACTGTGCGATGATCCCAGTCTCAATGTGGGACTGTGCGATGATCCTGGTCTCACTATTTGACTGTGCGATGATCCCAGTCTCACTATGTGACTGTGCGATGATCCCAGTCTCGCTATCTGACAGTGCGATGATCCTGGTCACACTATGTGACTGTGCGATGATCCCAGCCTCAGTGTGACTGTGCGATGATCCCAGTCTCGCTCTGTGACTGCGCGATGATCCTAGTCTCACCATGTGACTGTGCAATGATCCCATCTCACTGTTTGACTGTGTGATGATGCCAGGCACATAGTGAGACTGTGCGACGTTCCCATTCAAACTGTGTGACTGTGCGATGATCCTTGTCTCACAATGTGACTTTGTGTTGATCCCAGTCTCACTGTGTGACTGTGCGATGATCCCAGGGTCACTGTGTGACTGTGCGATGACCCCAGTCTTCCTGTGTGACTGTGCGATGATCCCAGTGTCAATGTGGGACTGTGCGATGATCCCAGTCTCGCTATGTGACTGTGCGATGATCCCAGTCTCAATGTGTGACTGTGCGATGATCCCAGTCTCGCTATGTGACTGTGCGATGGCCCCAGTCTCACTATGTGACTGTGCGATGATCCTGGTCTAACTATGTGACTATGCGATGATCCCGGTCTCACTGTGTGACTGTGCGATGATCCTAGGGTCACTGTGTGATGAGCCGAGTCTTGCTATATGACTGTGCGATGATACTGGTCACACGATGTGACTGTGCAATGATCCCAGTCACACTCTGTGACTGTGCGATTATCTGAGCCTTGCTGTGTGACTGTGCGATCATCCAAGTCTCCCGTTGTGACTGTGCAATGATCCCAGTCTCACTGTGTGACTGTGCAATGATCCCTGTCTCACTAAGAGACTGTGTGATGATCCCTGTCTCAATGAGGGACTGTGCGATGATCCCAGTCTCAATGTGTGACTGTGCGATGATCCGAGGATCACTGTGTGACTGTGCGATGATCCCAGGATCACTGTGTGACTGTGTGATAATCCCTGTCTCATAGTGAGACTGTCCGATGTTCCCATTCAAAAGGTGTGACTGTGCGATGATCCCAGGGTCTCAATTTGATTGTGTGTTGTTCCCAGTCTCACCGTGTGACTGTGCGATGATTCCAGGCTTATAGTGAGACTGTGCGACGTTCCCATTCAGACTGTGTGACTGTGTGATGATCCCAGTCTCACTGTGAGACTGTACAATGAACCCAGTATCTCTCTGGGATATTGCGATGATCCCAGTCTCACTCTGGGACTGTGCGATGATCCTGGTCTCAGAATGGAACTGTACGATGATCCCAGTCTCAATGTGGGACTGTGCGATGATCCTGGTCTCACTATCTGACTGTGCGATGATCCTGGTGACACTATGTGACTGTGCGATGATCCCAGTCTCACTATGTGACTGTGCGATGATCCCAGTCTCACTGTGTGACTGTGCGATTATCCCAGGGCCACTGTGTGATGACCCCAATCTCGCTATGTGACTGTTTGATGATCCCAGTCTCAATGTGGAACTGTGTGATGATCCCAGGGACACTGTGTGACTGTGCGATGATCCCAGGGCCGCTGTGTGACTGTGCGATGACCCCAGTCTTCCTGTGTGACTGTGCGATGATCCTGGTCTCACTATGTGATTGTGCGATGATCCTAGTCTCAATGGGGAACTGTGCAATGATCCCGATCTCACTGTGT
Organism: Cetorhinus maximus; assembly: GCF_964194155.1. NCBI lineage: Eukaryota > Metazoa > Chordata > Chondrichthyes > Lamniformes > Cetorhinidae > Cetorhinus > Cetorhinus maximus. Next base: position 179,667,415 of record NC_135882.1, on the reverse strand, counting down.
GACTGTGCGATGATCCTGGTCACACTATCTGACTGTGCGATGATCCTGGTCACACTATCTGACTGTGTGATTATCTGAGTCTCACTTTGTGACTGTGTGATGATCCCAGTCTCAATGAGGGACTGTGTGATGATCCTGGTCTCACTATCTGACTGATCGATGATCCCAGTCTCACTGTGTGACTGTGTGATGATCCCAGTCTCAATGTGTGACTGTGCGATGATCCTGGTCTCAATGTGTAACCGTGCGATGATCCTGGTCTCACTATGTGACTGTGCGATGATCCCAGTCTCACTGTGAGACTGTACGATGATCCCAGGTTCACTGTGTGACTGTGTGATGACCCCAGTGTTCCTGTGTGACTGTGCGATGATCCCAGTGTCAATGTGGGACTGTGCGATGATCCCAGTCTCGCTATGTGACTGTGCGATTATCCCAGTCTCAATGTGTGACTGTGCGATGGCCCCAGTCTCACTATGTGACTGTGCGATGATCCTGGTCTAACTATGTGACTATGCGATGATCCCGGTCTCACTGTGTGACTGTGCGATGATCCTAGGGTCACTGTGTGATGAGCCGAGTCTTGCTATATGACTGTGCGATGATACTGGTCACACGATGTGACTGTGCAATGATCACAGTCACACTCTGTGACTGTGCGATTATCTGAGCCTTGTTGTGTGACTGTGCGATCATCCAAGTCTCCCGTTGTGACTGTGCAATGATCCCAGTCTCACTGTGTGACTGTGCAATGATCCCAGGATCACTGTGTGACTGTGCGATGATCCCTGTCTCACTAAGAGACTGTGTGATGATCCCAGTCTCAATGAGGGACTGTGCGATGATCCCAGTCTCACTGTGTGACTGTGCGATGATCCGAGGATCACTGTGTGACTGTGCGATGATCCCAGGATCACTGTGTGACTGTGTGATAATCCCTGTCTCATAGTGAGACTGTCCGATGTTCCCATTCAAAAGGTGTGACTGTGCGATGATCCCAGGGTCTCAATTTGATTGTGTGTTGTTCCCAGTCTCACCGTGTGACTGTGCGATGATTCCAGGCTTATAGTGAGACTGTGCGACGTTCCCATTCAGACTGTGTGACTGTGTGATGATCCCAGTCTCACTGTGAGACTGTACAATGAACCCAGTATCTCTCTGGGATATTGCGATGATCCCAGTCTCACTCTGGGACTGTGCGATGATCCTGGTCTCAGAATGGAACTGTACGATGATCCCAGTCTCAATGTGGGACTGTGCGATGATCCTGGTCTCACTATCTGACTGTGCGATGATCCTGGTGACACTATGTGACTGTGCGATGATCCCAGTCTCACTATGTGACTGTGCAATGATCCCAGTCTCACTGTGTGACTGTGCGATTATCCCAGGGCCACTGTGTGATGACCCCAATCTCGCTATGTGACTGTTTGATGATCCCAGTCTCAATGTGGAACTGTGCGATGATCCCAGGGACACTGTGTGACTGTGCGATGATCCCAGGGCCGCTGTGTGACTGTGCGATGACCCCAGTCTTCCTGTGTGACTGTGCGATGATCCTGGTCTCACTATGTGATTGTGCGATGATCCTAGTCTCAATGGGGGACTGTGCAATGATCCCGATCTCACTGTGTGACTGTGCGATGATCCTGGTCACACTATCTGACTGTGCGATGATCCTGGTCACACTATCTGACTGTGTGATTATCTGAGTCTCACTTTGTGACTGTGTGATGATCCCAGTCTCAATGAGGGACTGTGTGATGATCCTGGTCTCACTATCTGACTGATCGATGATCCCAGTCTCAATGTGTGACTGTGCGATGATCCTGGTCTCAATGTGTGACTGTGCGATGATCCTGGTCTCACTATGTGACTGTGCGATGATCCCAGTCTCACTGTAAGACTGTACGATGATCCCAGGTTCACTGTGTGACTGTGTGATGACCCCAGTTTTCCTGTGTGACTGTGCGATGATCCCAGTGTCAATGTGGGACTGTGCGATGATCCCAGTCTCGCTATGTGACTGTGCGATGATCCCAGTCTCAATGTGTGACTGTGCGATGGCCCCAGTCTCACTATGTGACTGTGCGATGATCCTGGTCTCACTATGTGACTGTGCGATGATCCCAGTCTCAATGTGGGACTGTGCGATGATCCTGGTCTCACTATTTGACTGTGCGATGATCCCAGTCTCACTATGTGACTGTGCGATGATCCCAGTCTCGCTATCTGACAGTGCGATGATCCTGGTCACACTATGTGACTGTGCGATGATCCCAGCCTCAGTGTGACTGTGCGATGATCCCAGTCTCGCTCTGTGACTGCGCGATGATCCTAGTCTCACCATGTGACTGTGCAATGATCCCATCTCACTGTTTGACTGTGTGATGATGCCAGGCACATAGTGAGACTGTGCGACGTTCCCATTCAAACTGTGTGACTGTGCGATGATCCTTGTCTCACAATGTGACTTTGTGTTGATCCCAGTCTCACTGTGTGACTGTGCGATGATCCCAGGGTCACTGTGTGACTGTGCGATGACCCCAGTCTTCCTGTGTGACTGTGCGATGATCCCAGTGTCAATGTGGGACTGTGCGATGATCCCAGTCTCGCTATGTGACTGTGCGATGATCCCAGTCTCAATGTGTGACTGTGCGATGGCCCCAGTCTCACTATGTGACTGTGCGATGATCCTGGTCTCACTATGTGACTGTGCGATGATCCCAGTCTCAATGTGGGACTGTGCGATGATCCTGGTCTCACTATGTGACTGTGCGATGATCCCAGTCTCACTATGTGACTGTGCGATGATCCCAGTCTCGCTATCTGACAGTGCGATGATCCTGGTCACACTATGTGACTGTGCGATGATCCCAGCCTCAGTGTGACTGTGCGATGATCCCAGTCTCGCTCTGTGACTGCGCGATGATCCTAGTCTCACCATGTGACTGTGCAATGATCCCATCTCACTGTTTGACTGTGTGATGATGCCAGGCACATAGTGAGACTGTGCGACGTTCCCATTCAAACTGTGTGACTGTGCGATGATCCTTGTCTCACAATGTGACTTTGTGTTGATCCCAGTCTCACTGTGTGACTGTGCGATGATCCCAGGGTCACTGTGTGACTGTGCGATGATCCCTGTCTCACTAAGAGACTGTGTGATGATCCCAGTCTCAATGAGGGACTGTGCGATGATCCCAGTCTCACTGTGTGACTGTGCGATGATCCGAGGATCACTGTGTGACTGTGCGATGATCCCAGGATCACTGTGTGACTGTGTGATAATCCCTGTCTCATAGTGAGACTGTCCGATGTTCCCATTCAAAAGGTGTGACTGTGCGATGATCCCAGGGTCTCAATTTGATTGTGTGTTGTTCCCAGTCTCACCGTGTGACTGTGCGATGATTCCAGGCTTATAGTGAGACTGTGCGACGTTCCCATTCAGACTGTGTGACTGTGTGATGATCCCAGTCTCACTGTGAGACTGTACAATGAACCCAGTATCTCTCTGGGATATTGCGATGATCCCAGTCTCACTCTGGGACTGTGCGATGATCCTGGTCTCAGAATGGAACTGTACGATGATCCCAGTCTCAATGTGGGACTGTGCGATGATCCTGGTCTCACTATCTGACTGTGCGATGATCCTGGTGACACTATGTGACTGTGCGATGATCCCAGTCTCACTATGTGACTGTGCAATGATCCCAGTCTCACTGTGTGACTGTGCGATTATCCCAGGGCCACTGTGTGATGACCCCAATCTCGCTATGTGACTGTTTGATGATCCCAGTCTCAATGTGGAACTGTGCGATGATCCCAGGGACACTGTGTGACTGTGCGATGATCCCAGGGCCGCTGTGTGACTGTGCGATGACCCCAGTCTTCCTGTGTGACTGTGCGATGATCCTGGTCTCACTATGTGATTGTGCGATGATCCTAGTCTCAATGGGGGACTGTGCAATGATCCCGATCTCACTGTGTGACTGTGCGATGATCCTGGTCACACTATCTGACTGTGCGATGATCCTGGTCACACTATCTGACTGTGTGATTATCTGAGTCTCACTTTGTGACTGTGTGATGATCCCAGTCTCAATGAGGGACTGTGTGATGATCCTGGTCTCACTATCTGACTGATCGATGATCCCAGTCTCACTGTGTGACTGTGTGATGATCCCAGTCTCAATGTGTGACTGTGCGATGATCCTGGTCTCAATGTGTGACTGTGCGATGATCCTGGTCTCACTATGTGACTGTGCGATGATCCCAGTCTCACTGTGAGACTGTACGATGATCCCAGGTTCACTGTGTGACTGTGTGATGACCCCAGTTTTCCTGTGTGACTGTGCGATGATCCCAGTGTCAATGTGGGACTGTGCGATGGCCCCAGTCTCACTATGTGACTGTGCGATGATCCTGGTCTCACTATGTGACTGTGCGATGATCCCAGTCTCAATGTGGGACTGTGCGATGATCCTGGTCTCACTATTTGACTGTGCGATGATCCCAGTCTCACTATGTGACTGTGCGATGATCCCAGTCTCGCTATCTGACAGTGCGATGATCCTGGTCACACTATGTGACTGTGCGATGATCCCAGCCTCAGTGTGACTGTGCGATGATCCCAGTCTCGCTCTGTGACTGCGCGATGATCCTAGTCTCACCATGTGACTGTGCAATGATCCCATCTCACTGTTTGACTGTGTGATGATGCCAGGCACATAGTGAGACTGTGCGACGTTCCCATTCAAACTGTGTGACTGTGCGATGATCCTTGTCTCACAATGTGACTTTGTGTTGATCCCAGTCTCACTGTGTGACTGTGCGATGATCCCAGGGTCACTGTGTGACTGTGCGATGACCCCAGTCTTCCTGTGTGACTGTGCGATGATCCCAGTGTCAATGTGGGACTGTGCGATGATCCCAGTCTCGCTATGTGACTGTGCGATGATCCCAGTCTCAATGTGTGACTGTGCGATGGCCCCAGTCTCACTATGTGTCTGTGCGATGATCCTGGTCTAACTATGTGACTGTGCGATGATCCCGGTCTCACTGTGTGACTGTGCGATGATCCCAGGGTCACTGTGTGATGACCCCAGTCTCGCTATATGACTGTGCGATGATCCTGGTCACACGATGTGACTGTGCAATGATCCCAGTCACACTCTGTGACTGTGCGATTATCTGAGCCTTGCTGTGTGACTGTGCGATCATCCAAGTCTCCCGTTGTGACTGTGCAATGATCCCAGTCTCACTGTGTGACTGTGCAATGATCCCAGGATCACTGTGTGACTGTGTGATAATCCCTGTCTCATAGTGAGACTGTCCGATGTTCCCATTCAAAAGGTGTGACTGTGCGATGATCCCAGGATCTCAATTTGATTGTGTGTTGTTCCCAGTCTCACCGTGTGACTGTGCGATGATTCCAGGCTTATAGTGAGACTGTGCGACGTTCCCATTCAGACTGTGTGACTGTGTGATGATCCCAGTCTCACTGTGAGACTGTACAATGAACCCAGTATCTCTCTGGGATATTGCGATGATCCCAGTCTCACTCTGGGACTGTGCGATGATCCTGGTCTCAGAATGGAACTGTACGATGATCCCAGTCTCAATGTGGGACTGTGCGATGATCCTGGTCTCACTATCTGACTGTGTGATGATCCTGGTGACACTATGTGACTGTGCGATGATCCCAGTCTCACTATGTGACTGTGCGATGATCCCAGTCTCATTATGTGACTGTGGGATGATCCGTGTCTCACAATGTTACTGTGCGATGATCCCAGGGCCACTGTGTGACTGTGCGATTAACCCAGTCTCACTCTGGGACTGAGCGATGATCCTGGTCTCACTATGTGACTGATGGATGATCCCAGTCTGACTGTGAGACTGTGCGATGATCCCAGGGTCACTGTGTGACTGTGCAATGATCCCAGATCCGATGTGTGACTGTGCGATGATCCCAGTCTTCCTGTGTGACTGTGCGATGATCCCAGTCTTCCTGTGTGACTGTGCGATGATCCTGGTCTCACTATGTGACTGTGCGATGATGCCAGTCTCAATGTAGGACTGCGCAATGATCCCGGTCTCACTGTGTGACTGTGCGATTATCCCAGGGCCACTGTGTGATGACCCCAATCTCGCTATGTGACTGTTTGATGATCCCAGTCTCAATGTGGGATTGTGCGATGAGCCCATGGACACTGTGTGACTGTGCGATGATCCCAGGGCCGCTGTGTGACTGTGCGATGACCCCAGTCTTCCTGTGTGACTGTGCGATGATCCTGGTCTCACTATGTGATTATGCGATGATCCTAGTCTCAATGTGGGACTGTGCAATGATCCCGATCTCACTGTGTGACTGTACAATGATCCTGGTCACACTATCTGACTGTGCAATGATCCCAGTCACACTCTGTGACTGTGCGATTATCTGAGTCTCACTTTGTGACTGTGTGATGATCCCAGTCTCAATGAGGGACTGTGTGATGATCCTGGTCTCACTATCTGATTGATCGATGATCCCAGTCTCACCGTGTGACTGTGCGATGACAACAGGATTACTGTGTGACTGTGTGATGATCCCTGTCTCATAGTGAGACTGTCCGATGTTCCCATTTTAAAGGTGTGACTGTGCGATGATCCCAGGGTCTCAATTTGATTGTGCTTTGTTCCCAGTCTCTCCGTGTGACTGTGCGATGATCCCCGGCTTATACTGAGACTGTGCGACGTTCCCATTCAGAATGTGTGACTGTGTGATGATCCCAGTCTCACTGTGTGACTGTACAATGAACCCAGTATCTCTCTGGGATATGGCGATGATCCCAGTCTCACTCTGGGACAGAGCAATGATCCTGGTCTCACTATGTGACTGTGCGATGATCCCAGTCTGACTGTGAGACTGTACAGTGATCCCAGGTTCACTGTGTGACTGTGTGATGACCCCAGTCTTCCTGTGTGACTGTGCGATGATCCCAGTCTCAATGTGGGACTGTGCGATGATCCCAGTCTCGCTATGTGACTGTGCGATGATCCCAGTCTCAATGTGTGACTGTGCGATGGCCCCAGTCTCACTATGTGACTGTGCGATGATCCTGGTCTCACTATGTGACTGTGCGATGATCCCAGTCTCAATGTGGAACTGTGCGATGATCCTGGTCTCACTATGTGACTGTGCGATGATCCCAGTCTCACTATGTGACTGTGCGATGATCCCAGTCTCAATGAGGGACTGTGCGATGATCCCAGTCTGACTGTGTGACTGTGTGATGATCCCAGTCTCAATGAGGGACTGTGCGATGATCCCAGTCTCACTGTGTGATTGTGCGATGATCGCAGGATCACTGTGTGACTGTGCGATGATCCCAGGATCACTGTGTGACTGTGCGATGATCCCAGGATCACTGTGTGACTGTGTGATGATCCCTGTCTCATTGTGAGACTGTCCGATGTTCCCATTCAAAAGGTGTGACTGTGCGATGATCCTTGTCTCACTGTGTGACTGTACAATGAACCCAGTCTCTCTCTGGGATATTGCGATAATCCCAGTCTCAATGTGGGACAGAGCGACGATCCTGGTCTCAATGTGGGACTGTGTGATGATCCTGGTCTCAATGTGGGACTGTGTGATGATCCTGGTCTCAATGTGGGACTGTGTGATGATCCTGTTCTCACTATGTGACTGTGCGATGATCCCAGTCACAATGTGGGACTGTGCGACGATCCTGCTCTCACTATGCAACTGTGCGATGATCCCAGTCACAATGTGGGACTGTGCGATGATCCTGGTCTCACTATGTGACTGATCGATGATCCCAGTCTCACTGTGAGACTGTGCGATGACCCCAGTCTTCCTGTGTGACTGTGCGATGATCATGGTCTCACTATGTGACTGTGCGATGATCCTAGTCTCAATGTGCGACAGTGCGATGATCCCAGGGTCACTGTGTGATTACCCCAGTCTCGCTATGTGACTGTGCAATGATCCCAGTCACACTCTGTGACTGTGCGATTATCTGAGTCTTGCTGTGTGACAGTGAGATGATCCAAGTCTAACTATGTGACTGTGCGATGATGCCATTCACACTGTGCGACTGTGCGATGGCCCCAATCTCATTGTGTGACTGTATGATGATCCTAGTCTCACTTAGTGATTGTGCGAAGTACCCAGTCTCACAGTTTGACTGTGCGATGATCCCAGTCTAACAGTGTGACTGTGCGATGATCCCAGGGCCGCTGTGTGACTGTGTGATGACCCCAGTCTTCCTGTCTGACTGTGCGATTATCCCGGTCTCACAGTGTGACTGTGCGATGATCCCAGTCTCACCATGTGACTGTGTGATGATCCCAATCTCACTATGTGACTGTGCGATGATCCCAGTCTCACTGCGAGACTGTGCGATGATCCCAGGTTCACTGTGTGACTGTGCGATGATCCCAGGGTCACTGTGTGACTGTGCGATGATCCCGGTCTCACTATGTGACTTTGTGATGATCCCAGTCTCATTCTGTGACTGTGCGATGATCCCAGGGTCACTGTGTGACTGTGCGATGAACCCTGTCTCAGTATGTGACTGTGCGATGTTCCCAGTCTCACATTGTGACTGTGCGATGATCCCAGGGTCACTGTGTTACTGTGTGATGAACCCAGTCTAAATGTGTGACACTGCTATGATCTCAGTCTCACTATGTGACTGTCCGATGATCCTTGTCTCACTATGTGACTGTGAAATGATCCCAGTCTCAATGTGGGACTGTGCGATGATCCTGTTCTCACTATGTCACTGTGCGATGATCCTGGTCTCACTATGTGACTGTGCAATGATCCCAGTCTAACTGTGAGACTGTGCGATGATCCCAGGTTCACTGTGTGACTGTGTGATGACCCCAGTCTTCCTGTGTGACTGTGCGATGATCCCAGTCTCAATGTGGGACTGTGCGATGATCCCAGTCTCAATGTGAATGTGCGATGACCCCAGTCTCACCATGTGACTGTGCGATGATCCCATCTCACTGTTTGACTGTGTGATGATGCCAGGCTCATAGTGAGACTGTGCGACGTTCCCATTCAAACTGTGTGACTGTGCGATGATCCTTGTCTCACAGTGTGACTTTGTGTTGATCCCAGTCTCACTGTTTGACTGTGCGATTAACCCAGTCTCACTCTGGGACTGAGCGATGATCCCAGTCTGACTGTGAGACTATGCGATGATCCCAGTCTCACTGTGTGACTGTGCGATGGCCCCAGTCTCACTGTGTGACTGTGCGATGGCCCCAGTCTCACTGTGTGACTGCGCGAATGTCCCAGTCTCACTGTGTGACTGTGCCATCATCCTGGTCTAACTGTGTGACTGTGCGATGATCCCAGTCTCACTGTGTGACTGTGCGATGGCCCCAGTCTCACTGTGTGACTGCGCGAATGTCCCAGTCTCACTGTGTGACTGTGCGATGATCTGAGTATCACTGCGGAACTGAGACATGATCCCACTATCAATGTGAGACAGTGCGATGATCCCAGGGTCACTGTGTGAATGTGCGATGATCCCAGGGTCACTGTGTGACTGTGCGATGATCCCATTCTCACTATGTAACTGCCCGATAATCTCGGTCTCAGTCAGTGACTGTGCGATGCTCCCAGTCTCCCTGAGCGACTGTGCGATGATCCCAGTCTCACTGTGTGACTATGCGATGATCCCAGTCTCACTGTGTGACTGTGCGATGGCCCCAGTCTCACTGTGTCACTGTGTGATGATCCCGGAGTCAATCTGTGACTGTGCGATGATCCTAGTCTCACTGTGTGACTGTGCGTTGATCCTGGACTCAATTTGTGACTATGCGATGATCCTGGTCTCACTTTGTGACTGTGCGATAATCCCAATCTCACTGTGTGACTGTGTGATGATCCCAGGGCCACTGTGTGACTTTGCGATGGCCCCAGTCTCACTGTGTGACTGTGCGATGGCCCCAGACTCACTGTGTGACTGTGCGATGGCCCCAGTCTCACTGTGTGACTGTGCGATGATCCCAGTCTCAATATGGGACTGTGCCATCATCCTGGTCTAACTGTGTGACTGTGCGATGATCTCAGTCTCACTGTGTGACTGTGTGTTGATCTGAGTCTCACTACAGAACTGAGCCATGGTCCCACCATCACTGTGAGACAGTGCGATGATCCCAGGGTCACTGTGTGACTGTGCGCGACTCCATTCTCACTATGTAACTGCCCGATAATCTCGGTCTCACTGTGTGACTATGCGATGATCCCAGCCTCACTGTGTCACTGTGCGATGATCCTAGTCTCACTGTGTGACTGTGCGATGTTCCCAGTCTCACTCTGTGACTGTGCGATGATCCCAGGGTCACTGTGTGACTGTGTGATGATCCCTGTCTCACTCTGTGACTGTGCGATGATCCCAGGGTCACTGTGTTACTGTGCGATGATCCCAGTCTAAATGTGTGACTGTGCGATGATCCCAGTCTCACTCCATGACTGCACGATGATCCCAGTTCCACTTAGTGACTGTGCGATGTACCAAATCTCACAGTGTCACTGTGCGATGATCCCAGTCTCACTGTGTGACTATGCAATGATCCCAGTCTCACTGTGTGACTGTGCGATGATCCCAGTCTCACTGTGTGACTGTGCGATGATCCCAGTCTCACTTTGTGACTGTGTGATGATCCCGGACTCAATCTGTGACTGTGCGATGATCCCAGTCTCACTGTGTGACTGTGTGATGATCCCGGACTCAATCTGTGACTGTGCGATGACCCTAGTCTCACTGTGTGACTGTGAGAGGGCCCCAGTCTCACTGTGTGACTGTGCGAGGGCCCCAGTCTCAATGTGTGACTGTGCGAGGGCCCCAGTCTCACTGTGTGACTGTGCGAGGGCCCCAGTCTCACTGTGTGACTGTGTGATGATCCCAGTCTCAATGTGAGACTGTGTGATGATCCCAATCTCACCGTGTGACTGTGTGATGATCACAGGGCCACTGAGTGACTTTGCGATTACAGAAGTCTCACTGAGTGACTGTGCAATGATCCCAGTGTCGCTTTGTGACTATTTGATGTGCCCAACCTCACTCTGTGACTGTGCGATGATCCCAGTCTCACTGTGTGACTTTGCGATGATCCCAGTCTCACTGTGGGACAGAGTGACGATCCTGTTCTCACTATGTGACTGTGCGATGATCCCAGTCTCAATGTGTGACTGTGCGATGGCCTCAGTCTCACTGTGTGACTGTGCGATGGCCCCAGACTCACTGTGTGACTGTGCGATGGCCCCAGTCTCACTGTGTGACTGTGCGATGATCCCAATCTCACTGTGTGACTGTGCGACGATCCCAGTCTCACTGTGTGATGATCCCGGACTCAATCTGTGACTGTGCGATGATCCCAGTCTCACTGTGTGAATGTGCGATGATCCCAATCTCACTGTGTGACTGTGCGATGATCCAGTCTCACTGTGTGACTGTGCGATGGCCCCAGTCTCACTGTGTGACTGTGCGATGTTCCCAGTCTCAATGTGGGACTGTGCCATCATCCTGGTCTAACTGTGTGACTGTGCGATGATCCCAGTCTCACTGTGTGACTGTGCGATGATCCCAGGGTCACTGTGTGACTGTGCGATGACTCCATTCTCACTATGTAACTGCCCGATAATCTCGGTCTCAATCAGTGACTGTGCGATGATCCCAGTCTCCCTGAGCGACTGTGCGATGATCCCAGTCTCACAGTGTGACTGTGCAATGATCCCAATCTCACTGTGTGACTGTGCGATGATCCCAGTCTCACTGTGTGACTGTGCGATGGCCCCAGTCTCACTGTGTGACTGTGTGTTGATCTGAGTCTCACTACAGAACTGAGCCATGGTCCCACCATCACTGTGAGACAGTGCGATGATCCCAGGGTCACTGTGTGACTGTGCGCGACTCCATTCTCACTATGTAACTGCCCGATAATCTTGGTCTCACTGTGTGACTATGCGATGATCCCAGCCTCACTGTGTCACTGTGCGATGATCCTAGTCTCACTGTGTGACTGTGCGATGTTCCCAGTCTCACTCTGTGACTGTGCGATGATCCCAGGGTCACTGTGTGACTGTGTGATGATCCCTGTCTCACTCTGTGACTGTGCGATGATCCCAGGGTCACTGTGTTACTGTGCGATGATCCCAGTCTAAATGTGTGACTGTGCGATGATCCCAGTCTCACTCCATGACTGCACGATGATCCCAGTCCCACTTAGTGACTGTGCGATGTACCAAATCTCACAGTGTCACTGTGCGATGATCCCAGTCTCACTGTGTGACTATGCAATGATCCCAGTCTCACTGTGTGACTGTGCGATGATCCCAGTCTCACTGTGTGACTGTGCGATGATCCCAGTCTCACTTTGTGACTGTGTGATGATCCCGGACTCAATCTGTGACTGTGCGATGATCCCAGTCTCACTGTGTGACTGTGTGATGATCCCGGACTCAATCTGTGACTGTGCGATGACCCTAGTCTCACTGTGTGACTGTGAGAGGGCCCCAGTCTCACTGTGTGACTGTGCGAGGGCCCCAGTCTCACTGTGTGACTGTGCGAGGGCCCCAGTCTCACTGTGTGACTGTGCGAGGGCCCCAGTCTCATTCTGTGACTGTGCGATGATCCCAGGGTCACTGTGTGACTGTGCGATGAACCCTGTCTCAGTATGTGACTGTGCGATGTTCCCAGTCTCACATTGTGACTGTGCGATGATCCCAGGGTCACTGTGTTACTGTGTGATGAACCCAGTCTAAATGTGTGACACTGCTATGATCTCAGTCTCACTATGTGACTGTCCGATGATCCTTGTCTCACTATGTGACTGTGAAATGATCCCAGTCTCAATGTGGGACTGTGCGATGATCCTGTTCTCACTATGTCACTGTGCGATGATCCTGGTCTCACTATGTGACTGTGCAATGATCCCAGTCTAACTGTGAGACTGTGCGATGATCCCAGGTTCACTGTGTGACTGTGTGATGACCCCAGTCTTCCTGTGTGACTGTGCGATGATCCCAGTCTCAATGTGGGACTGTGCGATGATCCCAGTCTCAATGTGAATGTGCGATGACCCCAGTCTCACCATGTGACTGTGCGATGATCCCATCTCACTGTTTGACTGTGTGATGATGCCAGGCTCATAGTGAGACTGTGCGACGTTCCCATTCAAACTGTGTGACTGTGCGATGATCCTTGTCTCACAGTGTGACTTTGTGTTGATCCCAGTCTCACTGTGTGACTGTGCGATTAACCCAGTCTCACTCTGGGACTGAGCGATGATCCCAGTCTGACTGTGAGACTATGCGATGATCCCAGTCTCACTGTGTGACTGTGCGATGGCCCCAGTCTCACTGTGTGACTGTGCGATGGCCCCAGTCTCACTGTGTGACTGCGCGAATGTCCCAGTCTCACTGTGTGACTGTGCCATCATCCTGGTCTAACTGTGTGACTGTGCGATGATCCCAGTCTCACTGTGTGACTGTGCGATGGCCCCAGTCTCACTGTGTGACTGCGCGAATGTCCCAGTCTCACTGTGTGACTGTGCGATGATCTGAGTATCACTGCGGAACTGAGACATGATCCCACTATCAATGTGAGACAGTGCGATGATCCCAGGGTCACTGTGTGACTGTGCGATGATCCCAGGGTCACTGTGTGACTGTGCGATGATCCCATTCTCACTATGTAACTGCCCGATAATCTCGGTCTCAGTCAGTGACTGTGCGATGCTCCCAGTCTCCCTGAGCGACTGTGCGATGATCCCAGTCTCACTGTGTGACTATGCGATGATCCCAGTCTCACTGTGTGACTGTGCGATGGCCCCAGTCTCACTGTGTCACTGTGTGATGATCCCGGAGTCAATCTGTGACTGTGCGATGATCCTAGTCTCACTGTGTGACTGTGCGTTGATCCTGGACTCAATTTGTGACTATGCGATGATCCTGGTCTCACTTTGTGACTGTGCGATAATCCCAATCTCACTGTGTGACTGTGTGATGATCCCAGGGCCACTGTGTGACTTTGCGATGGCCCCAGTCTCACTGTGTGACTGTGCGATGGCCCCAGACTCACTGTGTGACTGTGCGATGGCCCCAGTCTCACTGTGTGACTGTGCGATGATCCCAGTCTCAATATGGGACTGTGCCATCATCCTGGTCTAACTGTGTGACTGTGCGATGATCTCAGTCTCACTGTGTGACTGTGTGTTGATCTGAGTCTCACTACAGAACTGAGCCATGGTCCCACCATCACTGTGAGACAGTGCGATGATCCCAGGGTCACTGTGTGACTGTGCGCGACTCCATTCTCACTATGTAACTGCCCGATAATCTCGGTCTCACTGTGTGACTATGCGATGATCCCAGCCTCACTGTGTCACTGTGCGATGATCCTAGTCTCACTGTGTGACTGTGCGATGTTCCCAGTCTCACTCTGTGACTGTGCGATGATCCCAGGGTCACTGTGTGACTGTGTGATGATCCCTGTCTCACTCTGTGACTGTGCGATGATCCCAGGGTCACTGTGTTACTGTGCGATGATCCCAGTCTAAATGTGTGACTGTGCGATGATCCCAGTCTCACTCCATGACTGCACGATGATCCCAGTTCCACTTAGTGACTGTGCGATGTACCAAATCTCACAGTGTCACTGTGCGATGATCCCAGTCTCACTGTGTGACTATGCAATGATCCCAGTCTCACTGTGTGACTGTGCGATGATCCCAGTCTCACTGTGTGACTGTGCGATGATCCCAGTCTCACTTTGTGACTGTGTGATGATCCCGGACTCAATCTGTGACTGTGCGATGATCCCAGTCTCACTGTGTGACTGTGTGATGATCCCGGACTCAATCTGTGACTGTGCGATGACCCTAGTCTCACTGTGTGACTGTGAGAGGGCCCCAGTCTCACTGTGTGACTGTGCGAGGGCCCCAGTCTCACTGTGTGACTGTGCGAGGGCCCCAGTCTCACTGTGTGACTGTGCGAGGGCCCCAGTCTCACTGTGTGACTGTGTGATGATCCCAGTCTCAATGTGAGACTGTGTGATGATCCCAATCTCACCGTGTGACTGTGTGATGATCACAGGGCCACTGAGTGACTTTGCGATTACAGAAGTCTCACTGAGTGACTGTGCAATGATCCCAGTGTCGCTTTGTGACTATTTGATGTGCCCAACCTCACTCTGTGACTGTGCGATGATCCCAGTCTCACTGTGTGACTTTGCGATGATCCCAGTCTCACTGTGGGACAGAGTGACGATCCTGTTCTCACTATGTGACTGTGCGATGATCCCAGTCTCAATGTGTGACTGTGCGATGGCCTCAGTCTCACTGTGTGACTGTGCGATGGCCCCAGACTCACTGTGTGACTGTGCGATGGCCCCAGTCTCACTGTGTGACTGTGCGATGATCCCAATCTCACTGTGTGACTGTGCGATGATCCCAGTCTCACTGTGTGACTGTGTGATGATCCCGGACTCAATCTGTGACTGTGCGATGATCCCAGTCTCACTGTGTGACTGTGCGATGATCCCAATCTCACTGTGTGACTGTGCGATGATCCAGTCTCACTGTGTGACTGTGCGATGGCCCCAGTCTCACTGTGTGACTGTGCGATGTTCCCAGTCTCAATGTGGGACTGTGCCATCATCCTGGTCTAACTGTGTGACTGTGCGATGATCCCAGTCTCACTGTGTGACTATGCGATGATCCCAGGGTCACTGTGTGACTGTGCGATGACTCCATTCTCACTATGTAACTGCCCGATAATCTCGGTCTCAATCAGTGACTGTGCGATGATCCCAGTCTCCCTGAGCGACTGTGCGATGATCCCAGTCTCACAGTGTGACTGTGCAATGATCCCAATCTCACTGTGTGACTGTGCGATGATCCCAGTCTCACTGTGTGACTGTGCGATGGCCCCAGTCTCACTGTGTGACTGTGTGTTGATCTGAGTCTCACTACAGAACTGAGCCATGGTCCCACCATCACTGTGAGACAGTGCGATGATCCCAGGGTCACTGTGTGACTGTGCGCGACTCCATTCTCACTATGTAACTGCCCGATAATCTCGGTCTCACTGTGTGACTATGCGATGATCCCAGCCTCACTGTGTCACTGTGCGATGATCCTAGTCTCACTGTGTGACTGTGCGATGTTCCCAGTCTCACTCTGTGACTGTGCGATGATCCCAGGGTCACTGTGTGACTGTGTGATGATCCCTGTCTCACTCTGTGACTGTGCGATGATCCCAGGGTCACTGTGTTACTGTGCGATGATCCCAGTCTAAATGTGTGACTGTGCGATGATCCCAGTCTCACTCCATGACTGCACGATGATCCCAGTTCCACTTAGTGACTGTGCGATGTACCAAATCTCACAGTGTCACTGTGCGATGATCCCAGTCTCACTGTGTGACTATGCAATGATCCCAGTCTCACTGTGTGACTGTGCGATGATCCCAGTCTCACTGTGTGACTGTGCGATGATCCCAGTCTCACTTTGTGACTGTGTGATGATCCCGGACTCAATCTGTGACTGTGCGATGATCCCAGTCTCACTGTGTGACTGTGTGATGATCCCGGACTCAATCTGTGACTGTGCGATGACCCTAGTCTCACTGTGTGACTGTGAGAGGGCCCCAGTCTCACTGTGTGACTGTGCGAGGGCCCCAGTCTCACTGTGTGACTGTGCGAGGGCCCCAGTCTCACTGTGTGACTGTGCGAGGGCCCCAGTCTCACTGTGTGACTGTGTGATGATCCCAGTCTCAATGTGAGACTGTGTGATGATCCCAATCTCACCGTGTGACTGTGTGATGATCACAGGGCCACTGAGTGACTTTGCGATTACAGAAGTCTCACTGAGTGACTGTGCAATGATCCCAGTGTCGCTTTGTGACTATTTGATGTGCCCAACCTCACTCTGTGACTGTGCGATGATCCCAGTCTCACTGTGTGACTTTGCGATGATCCCAGTCTCACTGTGGGACAGAGTGACGATCCTGTTCTCACTATGTGACTGTGCGATGATCCCAGTCTCAATGTGTGACTGTGCGATGGCCTCAGTCTCACTGTGTGACTGTGCGATGGCCCCAGACTCACTGTGTGACTGTGCGATGGCCCCAGTCTCACTGTGTGACTGTGCGATGATCCCAATCTCACTGTGTGACTGTGCGATGATCCCAGTCTCACTGTGTGACTGTGTGATGATCCCGGACTCAATCTGTGACTGTGCGATGATCCCAGTCTCACTGTGTGACTGTGCGATGATCCCAATCTCACTGTGTGACTGTGCGATGATCCAGTCTCACTGTGTGACTGTGCGATGGCCCCAGTCTCACTGTGTGACTGTGCGATGTTCCCAGTCTCAATGTGGGACTGTGCCATCATCCTGGTCTAACTGTGTGACTGTGCGATGATCCCAGTCTCACTGTGTGACTATGCGATGATCCCAGGGTCACTGTGTGACTGTGCGATGACTCCATTCTCACTATGTAACTGCCCGATAATCTCGGTCTCAATCAGTGACTGTGCGATGATCCCAGTCTCCCTGAGCGACTGTGCGATGATCCCAGTCTCACAGTGTGACTGTGCAATGATCCCAATCTCACTGTGTGACTGTGCGATGATCCCAGTCTCACTGTGTGACTGTGCGATGGCCCCAGTCTCACTGTGTGACTGTGTGTTGATCTGAGTCTCACTACAGAACTGAGCCATGGTCCCACCATCACTGTGAGACAGTGCGATGATCCCAGGGTCACTGTGTGACTGTGCGCGACTCCATTCTCACTATGTAACTGCCCGATAATCTCGGTCTCACTGTGTGACTATGCGATGATCCCAGCCTCACTGTGTCACTGTGCGATGATCCTAGTCTCACTGTGTGACTGTGCGATGTTCCCAGTCTCACTCTGTGACTGTGCGATGATCCCAGGGTCACTGTGTGACTGTGTGATGATCCCTGTCTCACTCTGTGACTGTGCGATGATCCCAGGGTCACTGTGTTACTGTGCGATGATCCCAGTCTAAATGTGTGACTGTGCGATGATCCCAGTCTCACTCCATGACTGCACGATGATCCCAGTTCCACTTAGTGACTGTGCAATGTACCAAATCTCACAGTGTCACTGTGCGATGATCCCAGTCTCACTGTGTGACTATGCAATGATCCCAGTCTCACTGTGTGACTGTGCGATGATCCCAGTCTCACTGTGTGACTGTGCGATGATCCCAGTCTCACTTTGTGACTGTGTGATGATCCCGGACTCAATCTGTGACTGTGCGATGATCCCAGTCTCACTGTGTGACTGTGTGATGATCCCGGACTCAATCTGTGACTGTGCGATGACCCTAGTCTCACTGTGTGACTGTGAGAGGGCCCCAGTCTCACTGTGTGACTGTGCGAGGGCCCCAGTCTCACTGTGTGACTGTGCGAGGGCCCCAGTCTCACTGTGTGACTGTGCGAGGGCCCCAGTCTCACTGTGTGACTGTGTGATGATCCCAGTCTCAATGTGAGACTGTGTGATAATCCCAATCTCACCGTGTGACTGTGTGATGATCACAGGGCCACTGAGTGACTTTGCGATTACAGAAGTCTCACTGAGTGACTGTGCAATGATCCCAGTGTCGCTTTGTGACTATTTGATGTGCCCAACCTCACTCTGTGACTGTGCGATGATCCCAGTCTCACTGTGTGACTTTGCGATGATCCCAGTCTCACTGTGGGACAGAGTGACGATCCTGTTCTCACTATGTGACTGTGCGATGATCCCAGTCTCAATGTGTGACTGTGCGATGGCCTCAGTCTCACTGTGTGACTGTGCGATGGCCCCAGACTCACTGTGTGACTGTGCGATGGCCCCAGTCTCACTGTGTGACTGTGCGATGGCCCCAGTCTCACTATGTGACTGTGCGAAGGCCCTAGTCTCACTGTGTGACTGTGCGATGGCCCCAGTCTCACTGTGTGACTGTGCGATGGCCCTAGTCTCACTGTGTGACTGTGCGATGGCCCCAGTCTCACTATGTGACTGTGCGATGGCCTCAGTCTCACTGTGTGACTGTGCGATGGTCCCACCCTCACTCTGTGACTGTGCGATGTCCCCAGCCTCACTGTGTGACTGTGCGAGGGCCCCAGTCTCACTCTGTGACTGTGCGATGGCCCCAGTCTCACTGTGTGACTGTGCGATGATGCCAGACTCACTGTGTGACTGTGCAATGATCCCAGGGTCACTGTGTTACTGTGCGATCATTCCAGTCTAAATGTGTGACAGTGCGATGATTCCAGTCTCACTCCATGACTGTCCGATGATCCTTGTCTCACTATGTGACTGTGAAATGATGCCAGTCTCACTGTGAGACTCGTCGATGATCCTGGTCTCACTATGTGCCTGATCGATGATCCCAGTCTCACTGTGAGACTGTGCGATGATTCTTGTCTCACTATGTGACTGTGCGATTATCCCCGGGTCACATTTTGACTGTGTGATGATCCCAGTCTCACTGTGTGACTGTGCGATGATCCCAGTCTCACACCGTGACTGTGCGATGATCCCAGTCTCACTGTGTGATTGTGCGATAATCCCAATCTCACTGTGTGACTGTGTGATGATCACAGGGCCACTGAGTGTCTGCGATTACGAAAGTCTCACTGTGTGACTGTGTAATGATCCCAGTGTCGCTTTGTGACTATTTGATGTGCCCAATCTCACTGTGTGACTGCGCGATTATCCCAGCCTCAGTGTGAATGTGCGATGATCCCATGCACTCTCTGTGACTGTCCGATGACCCCAGTCTCACTGTGTGACTGTGCAATGCTCCTAGTCTCACAGTGTGACTGTGCGATGATCCAAGTCTCACTGTGACTGTGCGATGATCCCAGTCTCACTGTGTGACTGTGTGATGATCCCATGCTCTCTCCGTGACTGTCCAATGACCCCAGTCTCACTGTGTGACTGTGCAATGCTCCTAGTCTCACAGTGTGACTGTGCGATGCTCCTAGTCTCACAGTGTGACTGTGCGATGATCCAAGTCTCACTGTGTGACTGTGCGATGGCCCCAGTCTCACTGTGTGACTGTGCGATGATCCCAATCTCACTGTGTGACTGTGCGATGATCCCAGTCTCACTGTGTGACTGTGCGATGGCCCCAGTCTCACTGTGTGACTGTGCGATGATCCCAATCTCACTGTGTGACTGTGCGATGATCCAGTCTCACTGTGTGACTGTGCGATGGCCCCAGTCTCACTGTGTGACTGTGCGATGTTCCCAGTCTCAATGTGGGACTGTGCCATCATCCTGGTCTAACTGTGTGACTGTGCGATGATCCCAGTCTCACTGTGTGACTGTGCGATGATCCCAGGGTCACTGTGTGACTGTGCGATGACTCCATTCTCACTATGTAACTGCCCGATAATCTCGGTCTCAATCAGTGACTGTGCGATGATCCCAGTCTCCCTGAGCGACTGTGCGATGATCCCAGTCTCACAGTGTGACTGTGCAATGATCCCAATCTCACTGTGTGACTGTGCGATGATCCCAGTCTCACTGTGTGACTGTGCGATAGCCCCAGTCTCACTGTGTGACTTTGCGATGGCCCCAGTCTCACTGTGTGACTGTGCGATGGCCTCAGTCTCACTGTGTGACTGTGCGAGGGCCCCAGTCTCACTGTGTGACTGTGCGATGGCCCCAGTCTCACTGTCTGACTGTGCGATGGCCACAGTCTCACTGTGTGACTGTGCGATGTCCCCAGTCTCACTGTGTGATTGTGCGATGGCCTCAGTCTCACTGTGTGACTGTGCGATGGCCTGAGTCTCACTGTGTGACTGTGCGATGGCCCTAGTCTCACTGTGTGACTGTGCGATTACCCCAGTCTCACTGTGTGACTGTGCGATGGCCCTAGTCTCACTGTGTGACTGTGCGATGGCCCCAGTCTCACTATGTGACTGTGCGATGGCCTCAGTCTCACTGTGTGACTGTGCGATGGTCCCACCCTCACTCTGTGACTGTGCGATGTCCCCAGCCTCACTGTGTGACTGTGCGAGGGCCCCAGTCTCACTCTGTGACTGTGCGATGGCCCCAGTCTCACTGTGTGACTGTGCGATGATGCCAGACTCACTGTGTGACTGTGCAATGATCCCAGGGTCACTGTGTTACTGTGCGATCATTCCAGTCTAAATGTGTGACAGTGCGATGATTCCAGTCTCACTCCATGACTGTCCGATGATCCTTGTCTCACTATGTGACTGTGAAATGATGCCAGTCTCACTGTGAGACTCGTCGATGATCCTGGTCTCACTATGTGCCTGATCGATGATCCCAGTCTCACTGTGAGACTGTGCGATGATCCCAGTCTCACACCGTGACTGTGCGATGATCCCAGTCTCACTGTGTGATTGTGCGATAATCCCAATCTCACTGTGTGACTGTGTGATGATCACAGGGCCACTGAGTGTCTGCGATTACGAAAGTCTCACTGTGTGACTGTGTAATGATCCCAGTGTCGCTTTGTGACTATTTGATGTGCCCAATCTCACTGTGTGACTGCGCGATTATCCCAGCCTCAGTGTGAATGTGCGATGATCCCATGCACTCTCTGTGACTGTCCGATGACCCCAGTCTCACTGTGTGACTGTGCAATGCTCCTAGTCTCACAGTGTGACTGTGCGATGATCCAAGTCTCACTGTGACTGTGCGATGATCCCAGTCTCACTGTGTGACTGTGTGATGATCCCATGCTCTCTCCGTGACTGTCCGATGACCCCAGTCTCACTGTGTGACTGTGCAATGCTCCTAGTCTCACAGTGTGACTGTGCGATGCTCCTAGTCTCACAGTGTGACTGTGCGATGATCCAAGTCTCACTGTGTGACTGTGCGATGGCCCCAGTCTCACTGTGTGACTGTGCGAGGGCCCCAGTCTCACTGTGTGACTGTGCGAGGGCCCCAGTCTCACTGTGTGACTGTGCGAGGGCCCCAGTCTCACTGTGTGACTGTGCGAGGGCCCCAGTCTCACTGTGTGACTGTGCGAGGGCCCCAGTCTCAATGTGGGACTGTGCGATTATCCCGGTCTCACTGTGTGACTGTGCGATGTCCCCAGTCTCACTATTTGACTGATCGATGATCCCAGTCTAACTGTGTGACTGTGCGATGATGCCAGTCTCACTGTGTGACTGTGCGATGATGCCAGTCTCACTGTGTGACTGTGCAATGATCCCAGTCTCACTGTGAGACTGTGCAATGATCCCGGTCTCAGTGATTGACTGTGCGATAACTCCATTCTCACGATGTGACTGTGCGATAATCTCGGTCTCAATCTGTGACTGTGCGATGATCCCAGTCTCCCTGTGCGACTGTGCAATGATTCTTGTCTCACTATGTGACACTGCGATGATCCTCGGGTCACATTTTGATTGCGATGATCCCAGTCTTACTGTGTGACTGTGCGATGATCCCAGTCTCCCTGTGTGACTGTGCGATGATCCCAATTCACTGTGTGACTGTGCGATGATCCCAGTCTCATGGTCACTGTGTGACTGTGCGATGATCCCAGTGTCAGAGTGAGACTGTATGATGTTCCCATTCAGACTGTGTGTTGATCCCAGTCTCACTGTGTGATTGTGCGATGATCCCGGTCTCACTGTGTGACTGCGATAATCCCAATCTCACTGTGTGATGATCCCAGTGACTCTTTGCGACTATCTGATGTGCCCAACCTCACTATGTGACTGTGCGATAATCCAAGTGTCACATTTTGACTGTGTGATGATCCCAGTCTCACTGTGTGACTGTGCGATGATCCCAGTCTCACTGTGTGACTGTGCGATGAACCCAGTCTCACTGTGTGACTGTGCGATGATCCCAGTCTCACTCTTGCACATTGCGATGATCCCAGTCTCACCGTGTGACTGTGCGATGATCCCAGTTTCAATGTGTGAATGTGCGATGATGCCAGTCTCACTGTGTGACTGTGCGATGATCCCGGTCTCACTGTGTGACTGTGCGATGATCCTTGTCTCACTATGTGACTGTGCGATGATCCCATGGTCACATTTTGACTGTGCAATGATCCCAGTCTCACTGTGTGACTGTACGATGAACCCAGTCTCACTGTGTGACTGTGCGATAATCCCAATCTCACCGTGTGACTGTGTGATGATCACAGGGCCACTGAGTGTCTTTGCGTTTATGAAAGTCTCACTGAGTGACTGTGCAATGATCCCAGTGTCACTTTGTGACTATTTGATGTGCCCAAACTCACTATGTGACTGCGCGATGACCCCATGCACTCTCTGTGCCTGTGCGATGATCGCAGTCTCACTGTGTGACTGTATGATGATCCTGGTCCCACTATTTGACTGTGTGATGATCCCAGTCTCAGTTTGTGACTGTGCGATGATCCCAGTCTCCCAGTGGGACTGTGCGATGATCCCAGTCTCACTGTGTGACTGTGCGAAGATCCCAGTTTCACTATGGAACTGATCGATGATCGTGGTCACATTGTGTGACTGTGCGATTATCTGAGTCTCGCTGTGTGTCCGTACGATGATCCCAGCCTCAGTGTGACTGTGCGATGAAACTAGTCTCACTGTGTGACTGTGTGATGAAACTAGTCTCACTGTGTGACTGTGCGATGATCCCAGTCTCACTGTGTGACTGTGCGATGATCCCAGTCTCACTGTGTGACTGTGCGATGATCCCATTCTCACTGTGTGACTGTGCGATGATCCCAGTCTCACTGTGTGACTGTGCGATGACTCCATTCTCACTATGTGACTGTGTGATAATCTTGGTCTCAATCAGTGACTGTGCGATGATCCCAGTCTCACTGTGTGACTGTGCGATCGCCCCAGACTCATTGTGTGACTGTGCGATGACCCCAGGGTCACTTTTTGACTGTGCGATGATCCCAGTCTCATAGTGAGACTTCGCGATGTTCTCATTAAGATCCCAGTTGATCCCAGTTTCACTGTGTGACTGTGCGATGACCACAGTCTCACTGTGTGACTGTGCGATGACCCCAGTCTCACTGTGTGACTGTGCGATGACCCCAGTCTCAAACTGATGTGTGTTGATCCAAGTCTCATTGTGTGACTGTGCGATGATCCCAGTCTCACTATGTGACTGTGCGATGATCCCAGTCTCACCGTGTGACTGTGCGATGTTCCCAGTCTCACTGTGAGACTGTGCGATGTTCCCAGTCTCACTGTGTGACTGTGCGATGTTCCCAGTCTCACTGTGTGACTGGGCAATGTTCCCACTCTTCACCGTGCGACTGTGTGATGATCCCATTCTCACTCTGTGATGTGTGTTGATCCCAGTCTCAATGTGTGACTGTGCGATGTTCCCAGTCTCACTGTGTGACTGTGCGATGTTCCCAGTCTCACTGTGTGACTGTGCGATGATCCCAGTCTCACTGTCTGACTGTGTGATGTTACCAGTCTCACTGGTGACTGGGCAATGTTCCCAATTTCACTGTGTGACTGTGCGATGATCCCAGTCTCACTGTGTGACTGGGCAATGTTCCCAGTTTCACTGTGTGACTGTGCGATGATCCCAGTCTCACTGTGTGACTGTGCGATGATCCTAGTCTCACTGTGTGACTGTGCCATGATCCCAGTTTCACTGTGTGAATGTGCGATGATCCCAGTCTCACTGTGAGACTGTGCGATCGCCCCAAACTCATTGTGTGACTGTGCGATGACCCCAGGGTCACTTATTGACTGTGCGATGATCCCAGTCTCATTGTGAGACTGCGCGATGTTCCCATTCAGATCCCAGTTGATCCCAGTTTCACTGTGTGACTGTGCGATGATCCCAGTCTCACTGTGTGACTGTGCGATGATCTCAGTCTCACTGTGTGACTGTGCGATGTTCCCAGTCTCACTGCATGACTGTGCGATGTTCCCAGTCTCACTGTGTGACTGGGCAATGTTCCCACTCTTCACCGTGCGACTGTGTGATGATCCCATTCTCACTCTGTGATGTGTGTTGATCCCAGTCTCAATGTGTGACTGTGCGATGTTCCCAGTCTCACTGTGTGACTATGCGATGTTCCCAGTCTCACTGTGTGACATGTGCGATGATCCCAGTCTCATTGTCTGACTGTGTGATGTTACCAGTCTCACTGTGTGACTGGGCAATGTTCCCAATTTCACTGTGTGACTGTGCGATGATCCCAGTCTCACTGTGTGACTGGGCAATGTTCCCAGTTTCACTGTGTGACTGTGCGATGATCCCAGTCTCACTGTGTGACTGTGCGATGATCCTAGTCTCACTGTGTGACTGTGCGATGATCCCAGTTTCACTGTGTGAATGTGCGATGATCCCAGTCTCACTGTGTGACTGTGCGATGATCCCAGTCTCATTGTCTGACTGTGTGATGTTACCAGTCTCACTGTGTGACTGGGCAATGTTCCCAATTTCACTGTGTGACTGTGCGATGATCCCAGTCTCACTGTGTGACTGGGCAATGTTCCCAGTTTCACTGTGTGACTGTGCGATGATCCCAGTCTCACTGTGTGACTGGGCAATGTTCCCAGTTTCACTGTGTGACTGTGCGATGATCCCAGTCTCACTGTGTGACTGTGCGATGGCCCCAGACTCACTGTGTGACTGTGCGATGGCCCCAGTCTCACTGTGTGACTGTGCGATGATCCCAATCTCACTGTGTGACTGTGCGATCATCCCAGTCTCACTGTGTGACTGTGCGATGTTCCCAGTCTCACTGTGTGACTGTGCGATGTTCCCAGTCTCACTGTGTGACTGTGCGATGATCCCAGTCTCATTGTCTGACTGTGTGATGTTACCAGTCTCACTGTGTGACTGGGCAATGTTCCCAATTTCACTGTGTGACTGTGCGATGATCCCAGTCTCACTTTGTGACTGGGCAATGTTCCCAGTTTCACTGTGTGACTGTGCGATGATCCCAGTCTCACTGTGTGACTGTGCGATGATCCCAGTCTCACTGTGTGACTGTGCGATGATCCCAGTCTCATTGTCTGACTGTGTGATGTTACCAGTCTCACTGTGTGACTGGGCAATGTTCCCAATTTCACTGTGTGACTGTGCGATGATCCCAGTCTCACTGTGTGACTGGGCAATGTTCCCAGTTTCACTGTGTGACTGTGCGATGATCCCAGTCTCACTGTGTGACTGTGCGATGGCCCCAGACTCACTGTGTGACTGTGCGATGGCCCCAGTCTCACTGTGTGACTGTGCGATGATCCCAATCTCACTGTGTGACTGTGCGATGATCCCAGTCTCACTGTGTGACTGTGCGATGGCCCCAGTCTCACTGTGTGACTGTGCGATGATCCCAATCTCACTGTGTGACTGTGCGATGATCCCGGACTCAATCTGTGACTGTGCGATGATCCCAGTCTCACTGTGTGACTGTGTGATGATCCCGGACTCAATCTGTGACTGTGCGATGACCCTAGTCTCACTGTGTGACTGTGAGAGGGCCCCAGTCTCACTGTGTGACTGTGCGAGGGCCCCAGTCTCACTGTGTGACTGTGCGAGGGCCCCAGTCTCACTGTGTGACTGTGCGAGGGCCCCAGTCTCACTGTGTGACTGTGTGATGATCCCAGTCTCAATGTGAGACTGTGTGATGATCCCAATCTCACCGTGTGACTGTGTGATGATCACAGGGCCACTGAGTGACTTTGCGATTACAGAAGTCTCACTGAGTGACTGTGCAATGATCCCAGTGTCGCTTTGTGACTATTTGATGTGCCCAACCTCACTCTGTGACTGTGCGATGATCCCAGTCTCACTGTGTGACTTTGCGATGATCCCAGTCTCACTGTGGGACAGAGTGACGATCCTGTTCTCACTATGTGACTGTGCGATGATCCCAGTCTCAATGTGTGACTGTGCGATGGCCTCAGTCTCACTGTGTGACTGTGCGATGGCCCCAGACTCACTGTGTGACTGTGCGATGGCCCCAGTCTCACTGTGTGACTGTGCGATGATCCCAATCTCACTGTGTGACTGTGCGATGATCCCAGTCTCACTGTGTGACTGTGTGATGATCCCGGACTCAATCTGTGACTGTGCGATGATCCCAGTCTCACTGTGTGAATGTGCGATGATCCCAATCTCACTGTGTGACTGTGCGATGATCCAGTCTCACTGTGTGACTGTGCGATGGCCCCAGTCTCACTGTGTGACTGTGCGATGTTCCCAGTCTCAATGTGGGACTGTGCCATCATCCTGGTCTAACTGTGTGACTGTGCGATGATCCCAGTCTCACTGTGTGACTGTGCGATGATCCCAGGGTCACTGTGTGATTGTGCGATGACTCCATTCTCACTATGTAACTGCCCGATAATCTCGGTCTCAATCAGTGACTGTGCGATGATCCCAGTCTCCCTGAGCGACTGTGCGATGATCCCAGTCTCACAGTGTGACTGTGCAATGATCCCAATCTCACTGTGT
The DNA here is from genome assembly GCF_964194155.1 of Cetorhinus maximus. Lineage (NCBI taxonomy): Eukaryota > Metazoa > Chordata > Chondrichthyes > Lamniformes > Cetorhinidae > Cetorhinus > Cetorhinus maximus. The sequence goes on along the minus strand of NC_135882.1, from coordinate 179,639,946 downwards.
GACTGTGCGATGATCCCAGACTCACTGTGTGACTGTGTGTTGATCTGAGTCTCACTACAGAACTGAGCCATGGTCCCACCATCACTGTGAGACAGTGCGATGATCCCAGGGTCACTGTGTGACTGTGCGCGACTCCATTCTCACTATGTAACTGCCCGATAATCTCGGTCTCACTGTGTGACTATGCGATGATCCCAGCCTCACTGTGTCACTGTGCGATGATCCTAGTCTCACTGTGTGACTGTGCGATGTTCCCAGTCTCACTCTGTGACTGTGCGATGATCCCAGGGTCACTGTGTGACTGTGTGATGATCCCTGTCTCACTCTGTGACTGTGCGATGATCCCAGGGTCACTGTGTTACTGTGCGATGATCCCAGTCTAAATGTGTGACTGTGCGATGATCCCAGTCTCACTCCATGACTGCACGATGATCCCAGTTCCACTTAGTGACTGTGCGATGTACCAAATCTCACAGTGTCACTGTGCGATGATCCCAGTCTCACTGTGTGACTATGCAATGATCCCAGTCTCACTGTGTGACTGTGCGATGATCCCAGTCTCACTGTGTGACTGTGCGATGATCCCAGTCTCACTTTGTGACTGTGTGATGATCCCGGACTCAATCTGTGACTGTGCGATGATCCCAGTCTCACTGTGTGACTGTGTGATGATCCCGGACTCAATCTGTGACTGTGCGATGACCCTAGTCTCACTGTGTGACTGTGAGAGGGCCCCAGTCTCACTGTGTGACTGTGCGAGGGCCCCAGTCTCACTGTGTGACTGTGCGAGGGCCCCAGTCTCACTGTGTGACTGTGCGAGGGCCCCAGTCTCACTGTGTGACTGTGTGATGATCCCAGTCTCAATGTGAGACTGTGTGATGATCCCAATCTCACCGTGTGACTGTGTGATGATCACAGGGCCACTGAGTGACTTTGCGATTACAGAAGTCTCACTGAGTGACTGTGCAATGATCCCAGTGTCGCTTTGTGACTATTTGATGTGCCCAACCTCACTCTGTGACTGTGCGATGATCCCAGTCTCACTGTGTGACTTTGCGATGATCCCAGTCTCACTGTGGGACAGAGTGACGATCCTGTTCTCACTATGTGACTGTGCGATGATCCCAGTCTCAATGTGTGACTGTGCGATGGCCCCAGACTCACTGTGTGACTGTGCGATGGCCCCAGTCTCACTGTGTGACTGTGCGATGATCCCAATCTCACTGTGTGACTGTGCGATGATCCCAGTCTCACTGTGTGACTGTGCGATGATCCCAGTCTCACTGTGTGACTGTGCGATGATCCCAATCTCACTGTGTGACTGTGCGATGATCCAGTCTCACTGTGTGACTGTGCGATGGCCCCAGTCTCACTGTGTGACTGTGCGATGTTCCCAGTCTCAATGTGGGACTGTGCCATCATCCTGGTCTAACTGTGTGACTGTGCGATGATCCCAGTCTCACTGTGTGACTGTGCGATGATCCCAGGGTCACTGTGTGACTGTGCGAAGACTCCATTCTCACTATGTAACTGCCCGATAATCTCGGTCTCAATCAGTGACTGTGCGATGATCCCAGTCTCCCTGAGCGACTGTGCGATGATCCCAGTCTCACAGTGTGACTGTGCAATGATCCCAATCTCACTGTGTGACTGTGCGATGATCCCAGTCTCACTGTGTGACTGTGCGATAGCCCCAGTCTCACTGTGTGACTTTGCGATGGCCCCAGTCTCACTGTGTGACTGTGCGATGGCCTCAGTCTCACTGTGTGACTGTGCGAGGGCCCCAGTCTCACTGTGTGACTGTGCGATGGCCCCAGTCTCACTGTCTGACTGTGCGATGGCCACAGTCTCACTGTGTGACTGTGCGATGTCCAAAGCCTCACTGTGTGATTGTGCGATGGCCTCAGTCTCACTGTGTGACTGTGCGATGGCCTGAGTCTCACTGTGTGACTGTGCGATGGCCCTAGTCTCACTGTGTGACTGTGCGATGGCCCTAGTCTCACTGTGTGACTGTGCGATGGCCCCAGTCTCACTCTGTGACTGTGCGATGGCCCCAGTCTCACTGTGTGACTGTGCGATGATGCCAGACTCACTGTGTGACTGTGCAATGATCCCAGGGTCACTGTGTTACTGTGCGATCATTCCAGTCTAAATGTGTGACAGTGCGATGATTCCAGTCTCACTCCATGACTGTCCGATGATCCTTGTCTCACTATGTGACTGTGAAATGATGCCAGTCTCACTGTGAGACTCGTCGATGATCCTGGTCTCACTATGTGCCTGATCGATGATCCCAGTCTCACTGTGTTACTGTGCGATGATTCTTGTCTCACTATGTGACTGTGCGATTATCCCCGGGTCACATTTTGACTGTGTGATGATCCCAGTCTCACTGTGTGACTGTGCGATGATCCCAGTCTCACACCGTGACTGTGCGATGATCCCAGTCTCACTGTGTGATTGTGCGATAATCCCAATCTCACTGTGTGACTGTGTGATGATCACAGGGCCACTGAGTGTCTGCGATTACGAAAGTCTCACTGTGTGACTGTGTAATGATCCCAGTGTCGCTTTGTGACTATTTGATGTGCCCAATCTCACTGTGTGACTGCGCGATTATCCCAGCCTCAGTGTGAATGTGCGATGATCCCATGCACTCTCTGTGACTGTCCGATGACCCCAGTCTCACTGTGTGACTGTGCAATGCTCCTAGTCTCACAGTGTGACTGTGCGATGATCCAAGTCTCACTGTGACTGTGCGATGATCCCAGTCTCACTGTGTGACTGTGTGATGATCCCATGCTCTCTCCGTGACTGTCCGATGACCCCAGTCTCACTGTGTGACTGTGCAATGCTCCTAGTCTCACAGTGTGACTGTGCGATGCTCCTAGTCTCACAGTGTGACTGTGCGATGATCCAAGTCTCACTGTGTGACTGTGCGATGGCCCCAGTCTCACTGTGTGACTGTGCGAGGGCCCCAGTCTCACTGTGTGACTGTGCGAGGGCCCCAGTCTCACTGTGTGACTGTGCGAGGGCCCCAGTCTCACTGTGTGACTGTGCGAGGGCCCCAGTCTCACTGTGTGACTGTGCGAGGGCCCCAGTCTCAATGTGGGACTGTGCGATTATCCCGGTCTCACTGTGTGACTGTGCGATGTCCCCAGTCTCACTATTTGACTGATCGATGATCCCAGTCTAACTGTGTGACTGTGCGATGATGCCAGTCTCACTGTGTGACTGTGCGATGATGCCAGTCTCACTGTGTGACTGTGCAATGATCCCAGTCTCACTGTGAGACTGTGCAATGATCCCGGTCTCAGTGATTGACTGTGCGATAACTCCATTCTCACGATGTGACTGTGCGATAATCTCGGTCTCAATCTGTGACTGTGCGATGATCCCAGTCTCCCTGTGCGACTGTGCAATGATTCTTGTCTCACTATGTGACACTGCGATGATCCTTGGGTCACATTTTGAGTGCGATGATCCCAGTCTTACTGTGTGACTGTGCGATGATCCCAGTCTCCCTGTGTGACTGTGCGATGATCCCAATTCACTGTGTGACTGTGCGATGATCCCAGTCTCATGGTCACTGTGTGACTGTGCGATGATCCCAGTGTCAAAGTGAGACTGTATGATGTTCCCATTCAGACTGTGTGTTGATCCCAGTCTCACTGTGTGATTGTGCGATGATCCCGGTCTCACTGTGTGACTGCGATAATCCCAATCTCACTGTGTGATGATCCCAGTGACTCTTTGCGACTATCTGATGTGCCCAACCTCACTATGTGACTGTGCGATAATCCAAGTGTCACATTTTGACTGTGTGATGATCCCAGTCTCACTGTGTGACTGTGCGATGATCCCAGTCTCACTGTGTGACTGTGCGATGAACCTAGTCTCACTGTGTGACTGTGCGATGATCCCAGTCTCACTCTTTCACATTGCGATGATCCCAGTCTCACCGTGTGACTGTGCGATGATCCCAGTTTCAATGTGTGACTGTGCGATGATGCCAGTCTCACTGTGTGACTGTGCGATGATCCCGGTCTCACTGTGTGACTGTGCGATGATCCTTGTCTCACTATGTGACTGTGCGATGATCCCATGGTCACATTTTGACTGTGCAATGATCCCAGTCTCACTGTGTGACTGTACGATGAACCCAGTCTCACTGTGTGACTGTGCGATAATCCCAATCTCACCGTGTGACTGTGTGATGATCACAGGGCCACTGAGTGTCTTTGCGTTTATGAAAGTCTCACTGAGTGACTGTGCAATGATCCCAGTGTCACTTTGTGACTATTTGATGTGCCCAAACTCACTATGTGACTGCGCGATGACCCCATGCACTCTCTGTGCCTGTGCGATGATCGCAGTCTCACTGTGTGACTGTATGATGATCCTGGTCCCACTATTTGACTGTGTGATGATCCCAGTCTCAGTTTGTGACTGTGCGATGATCCCAGTCTCCCAGTGGGACTGTGCGATGATCCCAGTCTCACTGTGTGACTGTGCAAAGATCCCAGTTTCACTATGGAACTGATCGATGATCGTGGTCACATTGTGTGACTGTGCGATTATCTGAGTCTCGCTGTGTGTCCGTACGATGATCCCAGCCTCAGTGTGACTGTGCGATGAAACTAGTCTCACTGTGTGACTGTGTGATGAAACTAGTCTCACTGTGTGACTGTGCGATGATCCCAGTCTCACTGTGTGACTGTGCGATGATCCCAGTCTCACTGTGTGACTGTGCGATGATCCCATTCTCACTGTGTGACTGTGCGATGATCCCAGTCTCACTGTGTGACTGTGCGATGACTCCATTCTCACTATGTGACTGTGTGATAATCTTGGTCTCAATCAGTGACTGTGCGATGATCCCAGTCTCACTGTGTGACTGTGCGATCGCCCCAGACTCATTGTGTGACTGTGCGATGACCCCAGGGTCACTTTTTGACTGTGCGATGATCCCAGTCTCATAGTGAGACTGCGCGATGTTCCCATTAAGATCCCAGTTGATCCCAGTTTCACTGTGTGACTGTGCGATGACCACAGTCTCACTGTGTGACTGTGCGATGACCCCAGTCTCACTGTGTGACTGTGCGATGACCCCAGTCTCAAACTGATGTGTGTTGATCCCAGTCTCACTGTGTGACTGTGCGATGATCCCAGTCTCACTATGTGACTGTGCGATGATCCCAGTCTCACCGTGTGACTGTGCGATGTTCCCAGTCTCACTGTGAGACTGTGCGATGTTCCCAGTCTCACTGTGTGACTGTGCGATGTTCCCAGTCTCATTGTGTGACTGGGCAATGTTCCCACTCTTCACCGTGTGACTGTGTGATGATCCCATTCTCACTCTGCGATGTGTGTTGATCCCAGTCTCACTGTGTGACAGAGCGATGTTCCCAGTCTCACAGTGTGACTGTGCGATGACCCCGGTCTCACACTGTGTTGATCCCAGTCTCAGTGTGTGACTGTGCAATGATCCCAGTTTCAATGTGTGACTGTGCGATGATCCCAGGGTCACTGTGTGACTGTACGATGATCCCAGTCTCACTCTGTGAATTTGCAATGGTCCCAGTCTCACTGTGTCACTGTGCGATGATCCCAGTCTCACTGTGTGACTGTGCAATTTTACCAGTCTCACTGTGTGACTGTCTGATGTTCCCAGTCTCACTATGTGACTTTACGATGTTTCCAGTCTCACTCTGTGACTGTGCGATATTTCGAGCATCACTGTGTGACTGTGCGATGGCCCCAGTCTCAATGTGGGACTGTGCGATGATCCCGGTCTCACTGCGTGACTGTGCGATGATCCCAGTCTCACTGTGTGACTGTGCGATGATCCGAGTCTCACTGTGTGACTGTGCGATGATCCCAGTCTCACTGTGTGACTGTGCGATGATCCCAGTCTCACTGTGTGACTGTGCGATGATCCCAGTCTCACTGTGTGACTGTGCGATGATCCCAGTCTCACTGTGTGACTGTGCGATGATCCCAGGGCCACTGTGTGACTGTGCGATGACTCCATTCTCACTATGTGACTGTGCGATAATATTGGTCTCAATCAGTGACTGTGCGATGACCCCAGTCTCACTGTGTGACTGTGCGATGATCCCAGTCTCGCTGTGAGACTGTGCGATCGCCCCAGACGCATTGTGTGACTGTGCGATGACCCCAGGGTCACTTATTGACTGTGCGATGATCCCAGTCTCATTGTGAGACTGCGCGATGTTCCCATTCAGATCCCAGTTGATCCCAGTTTCACTGTGTGACTGTGCGATGATCCCAGTCTCACTGTGTGACTGTGCGATGATCTCAGTCTCACTGTGTGACTGTGCGATGTTCCCAGTCTCAATGTATGACTGTGCGATGTTCCCAGTCTCACTGTGTGACTGGGCAATGTTCCCACTCTTCACCGTGCGACTGTGTGATGATCCCATTCTCACTCTGTGATGTGTGTTGATCCCAGTCTCAATGTGTGACTGTGCGATGTTCCCAGTCTCACTGTGTGACTGTGCGATGTTCCCAGTCTCACTGTGTGACTGTACGATGATCCCAGTCTCACTGTCTGACTGTGTGATGTTACCAGTCTCACTGTGTGACTGGGCAATGTTCCCAATTTCACTGTGTGACTGTGCGATGATCCCAGTCTCACTGTGTGACTGGGCAATGTTCCCAGTTTCACTGTGTGACTGTGCGATGATCCCAGTCTCACTGTGTGACTGTGCGATGATCCTAGTCTCACTGTGTGACTGTGCCATGATCCCAGTTTCACTGTGTGAATGTGCGATGATCCCAGTCTCACTGTGAGACTGTGCGATCGCCCCAGACTCATTGTGTGACTGTGCGATGACCCCAGGGTCACTTATTGACTGTGCGATGATCCCAGTCTCATTGTGAGACTGCGCGATGTTCCCATTCAGATCCCAGTTGATCCCAGTTTCACTGTGTGACTGTGCGATGATCCCAGTCTCACTGTGTGACTGTGCGATGATCTCAGTCTCACTGTGTGACTGTGCGATGTTCCCAGTCTCACTGCATGACTGTGCGATGTTCCCAGTCTCACTGTGTGACTGGGCAATGTTCCCACTCTTCACCGTGCGACTGTGTGATGATCCCATTCTCACTCTGTGATGTGTGTTGATCCCAGTCTCAATGTGTGACTGTGCGATGTTCCCAGTCTCACTGTGTGACTGTGCGATAATCTCGGTCTCAATCTGTGACTGTGCGATGATCCCAGTCTCCCTGTGCGACTGTGCAATGATTCTTGTCTCACTATGTGACACTGCGATGATCCTCCGGTCACATTTTGAGTGCGATGATCCCAGTCTCACTGTGTGACTGTGCGATGATCCCAGTCTCACTGTGTGACTGTGCGATAATCCCAATTCACTGTGTGTCTGTGCGATGATCCCAGTCTCAATCTGTAACTGTGCGATGTTCCCAGTCTCACTCTCTAACTATGCGATGATCCCAGTCTCACTGTGTAACTTTGCGATGTTTCCAGTCTCACTCTGTGACTGTACGATGTTCCCAGTCTCTCTGTGTGACTGTGTGATGTTCCCAGTCTCACTGTCTGACTGTGCGATGATCCCAGTCGCACTGTGTGACTGTGCGATGATCCCAGTCTCACCTTGTGACTGTACGATTTTACCAGTCTCACTGTGTGACTGTGTGATGTTCCCAGTCTCAGTCTGACTGTGTGATGATCCTAGTCTCACTTTGTGACTGTGCGATGATCCCAGTCCCACTCTGTAACTGTATAATGATCTCAGTCTCACTGTGTCACTGTGCAATGATCCCAGTCTCACTGTGTGATGTAGCCAGGGCTATCTGAGTCTCGCTGTGTGTCCGTGCAATGGACCCAATCTCAATGTAGGACTGTGCGATGATCCTGGTCTAATTATGTGACTGTGCGATGGCCCCAAACTCACTGATGGACTGTGCGATGATCCTGGTCTAACTATGTGACTATGCGATGATCCTGGTCTCACTGTGTGACTGTGCGATGTCCCCAGTCTCACTATTTGACTGATCGATGATCCCAGTCTCACTATGTGACTGCGCGATGATGCCAGTCTCACTGTGTGACTGCGCAATGATGCCAGTCTCACTGTGTGACTGCGCAATGATCCCAGTCTCACTGTGAGACTGTGCGATGATCCCGGTCTCAATGATTGACTGTGCGATAACTCCATTCTCACGATGTGACTGTGTGATAATCTCGGTCTCAATCTGTGACTGTGCGATGATCCCAGTCTCCCTGTGCGACTGTGCGATGATTCTTGTCTCACTATGTGACTGTGCGATGATCCCCGGGTCACATTTTGACTGTGCGATGATCCCAGTCTCACTGTGTGACTGTGCGATGATCCCAGTCTCACTGTGTGACTGTGCGATGATCTCAGTCTCACTGTGTGACTGTGCGATGTTCCCAGTCTCACTGCATGACTGTGCGATGTTCCCAGTCTCACTGTGTGACTGGGCAATGTTCCCACTCTTCACCGTGCGACTGTGTGATGATCCCATTCTCACTCTGTGATGTGTGTTGATCCCAGTCTCAATGTGTGACTGTGCGATGTTCCCAGTCTCACTGTGTGACTGTGCGATGTTCCCAGTCTCACTGTGTGACTGTGCGATGATCCCAGTCTCATTGTCTGACTGTGTGATGTTACCAGTCTCACTGTGTGACTGGGCAATGTTCCCAATTTCACTGTGTGACTGTGCGATGATCCCAGTCTCACTGTGTGACTGGGCAATGTTCCCAGTTTCACTGTGTGACTGTGCGATGATCCCAGTCTCACTGTGTGACTGTGCGATGATCCTAGTCTCACTGTGTGACTGTGCGATGATCCCAGTTTCACTGTGTGAATGTGCGATGATCCCAGTCTCACTGTGTGACTGGGCAATGTTCCCAGTTTCTCTGTGTGACTGTGCGATGATCCCAGTCTCACTGTGAGACTGTGCGATGATCCCGGTCTCAATAATTGAATGTGCGATAACTCCATTCTCACGATGTGACTGTGCGATAATCTCGGTCTCAATCTGTGACTGTGCGATGATCCCAGTCTCCCTGTGCGACTGTGCGATGATTCTTGTCTCACTATGTGACACTGCGATAATCCTCCGGTCACATTTTGAGTGCGATGATCCCAGGTTCACTGTGTGACTGTGCGATGATCCCAGTCTCACTGTGTGACTGTGCGATAATCCCAATTCACTGTGTGTCTGTGCGATGATCCCAGTCTCAATCTGTAACTGTGCAATGTTCCCAGTCTCACTCTCTAACTATGCGATGATCCCAGTCTCACTATGTAACTTTGCGATGTTCCCAGTCTCTCTGTGTGACTGTACGATGTTCCCAGTCTCTGTGTGACTGTGTGATGTTCCCAGTCTCACTGTGTGACTGTACGATGATCCCAGTCTCACTGTGTGACTGTACGATGATCCCAGTCTCACTGTGTGACTGTGCAATGGCCCCAGTCTCACTATGTGACTGTGCAATGATCCCGGTCTCACTGTGTGACTGTGCGATGATCCCAGCGTCACTGTGTGACTGTGCGATGATCCCAGTCTCACTGTGTGACTGTGTGATGATCCCAGTCTAACTGTGTGACAGTGCGATGACCCCAGTGTCGCTTTGTGACTATTTGATGTGCCCAACCACACTATGTGACTGCGCGATGATCCCATGCACTCTCTGTGCCTGTGAGATGATCGCGGTCTCACTGTGTGACTGTACGATGATCCCGGTCCCACTATTTGACTGTGTGATGATCCCAGTCTCAGTTTGTGACTGTGCGATGATCCCAGTCTCACTGTGGGACTGTGCGATGATCCCAGTCTCACTGTGTGACTGTGCGAAGATCCCAGTTTCACTAAGGAACTGATCGATGATCGTGGTCACATTGTGTGACTGTGCGATTATCTGAGTCTCGCTGTGTGTCCGTACGATGATCCCAGCCTCAGTGTGACTGTGTGATGAAACTAGTCTCACTGTGTGACTGTGCGATGATCTCAGTCTCACTGTGTGACTGTGCGATGTTCCCAGTCTCACTGTATGACGGTGCGATGTTCCCAGTCTCACTGTGTGACTGGGCAATGTTCCCACTCTTCACTGTGCGACTGTGTGATGATCCCATTCTCACTCTGTGATGTGTGTTGATCCCAGTCTCAATGTGTGACTGTGCGATGATCCCAGTCTCACTGTGTGACTGTGCAATGTTCCCAGTCTCACTGTGTGACTGTGCGATGATCCCAGTCTCACTGCCTGACTGTGTGATGTTACCAGTTTCACTGTGTGACTGTGCGATGATCCCAGTCTCACTGTGTGACTGTGCGATGATCCTAGTCTCACTGTGTGACTGGGCAATGTTCCCAGTTTCTCTGTGTGACTGTGCGATGATCCCAGTCTCACTGTGAGACTGTGCGATGATCCCGGTCTCAATAATTGACTGTGCGATAAGTCCATTCTCACGATGTGACTGTGCGATAATCTCGGTCTCAATCTGTGACTGTGCGATGATCCCAGTCTCCCTGTGCGACTGTGCGATGATTCTTGTCACACTATGTGACACTGCGATGATCCTCCGGTTACATTTTGAGTGCGATGATCCCAGTCTCACTGTGTGACTGTGCGATGATCCCAGTCTCACTGTGTGACTGTGCGATAATCCCAATTCACTGTGTGTCTGTGCGATGATCCCAGTCTCAATCTGTAACTGTGCGATGTTCCCAGTCTCACTCTCTAACTATGCGATGATCCCAGTCTCACTGTGTAACTTTGCGATGTTCCCAGTCTCACTCTGTGACTGTACGATGTTCCCAGTCTCTCTGTGTGACTGTGTGATGTTCCCAGTCTCACTGTCTGACTGTGCGATGATCCCAGTCGCACTGTGTGACTGTGCGATGATCCCAGTCTCACCTTGTGACTGTACGATTTTACCAGTCTCACTGTGTGACTGTGTGATGTTCCCAGTCTCAGTCTGACTGTGTGATGATCCTAGTCTCACTTTGTGACTGTGCGATGATCCCAGTCCCACTCTGTAACTGTATAATGATCTCAGTCTCACTGTGTCACTGTGCAATGATCCCAGTCTCACTGTGTGATGTAGCCAGGGCTATCTGAGTCTCGCTGTGTGTCCGTGCAATGGACCCAATCTCAATGTAGGACTGTGCGATGATCCTGGTCTAACTATGTGACTGTGCGATGGCCCCAAACTCACTGATGGACTGTGCGATGATCCTGGTCTAACTATGTGACTATGCGATGATCCTGGTCTCACTGTGTGACTGTGCGATGTCCCCAGTCTCACTATTTGACTGATCGATGATCCCAGTCTCACTATGTGACTGCGCGATGATGCCAGTCTCACTGTGTGACTGCGCAATGATGCCAGTCTCACTGTGTGACTGCGCAATGATCCCAGTCTCACTGTGAGACTGTGCGATGATCCCGGTCTCAATGATTGACTGTGCGATAACTCCATTCTCACGATGTGACTGTGTGATAATCTCGGTCTCAATCTGTGACTGTGCGATGATCCCAGTCTCCCTGTGCGACTGTGCGATGATTCTTGTCTCACTATGTGACTGTGCGATGATCCCCGGGTCACATTTTGACTGTGCGATGATCCCAGTCTCACTGTGTGACTGTGCGATGATCCCAGTCTCACTGTGTGACTGTGCGATGATCCCAGTCTCACTGTGTGACTGTACGATGATCCCAGTCTCACTGTGTGACTGTACGATGATCCCAGTCTCACTGTGTGACTGTGCAATGGCCCCAGTCTCACTATGTGACTGTGCAATGATCCCGGTCTCACTGTGTGACTGTGCGATGATCCCAGCGTCACTGTGTGACTGTGCGATGATCCCAGTCTCACTGTGTGACTGTGCGATGATCCCAGTCTCACTGTGTGACAGTGCGATGACCCCAGTGTTGCTTTGTGACTATTTGATGTGCCCAACCACACTATGTGACTGCGCGATGATCCCATGCACTCTCTGTGCCTGTGAGATGATCGCGGTCTCACTGTGTGACTGTACGATGATCCCGGTCCCACTATTTGACTGTGTGATGATCCCAGTCTCAGTTTGTGACTGTGCGATGATCCCAGTCTCACTGTGGGACTGTGCGATGATCCCAGTCTCACTGTGTGACTGTGCGATGATCCCAGTTTCACTATGGAACTGATCGATGATCGTGGTCACATTGTGTGACTGTGCGATTATCTGAGTCTCGCTGTGTGTCCGTACGATGATCCCAGCCTCAGTGTGACTGTGCGATGAAACTAGTCTCACTGTGTGACTGTGCGATGATCCCAGTCTCACTGTGTGACTGTGCGATGATCTCAGTCTCACTGTGTGACTGTGCGATGTTCCCAGTCTCACTGTATTACGGTGCGATGTTCCCAGTCTCACTGTGTGACTGGGCAATGTTCCCACTCTTCACTGTGCGACTGTGTGATAATCCCATTCTCACTCTGTGATGTGTGTTGATCCCAGTCTCAATGTGTGACTGTGCGATGTTCCCAGTCTCACTGTGTGACTGTGCAATGTTCCCAGTCTCACTGTGTGACTGTGCGATGATCCCAGTCTCACTGTCTGACTGTGTGATGTTACCAGTCTCACTGTGTGACTGGGCAATGTTCCCAATTTCACTGTGTGACTGTGCGATGATCCCAGTCTCACTGTGTGACTGGGCAATGTTCCCAGTTTCACTGTGTGACTGTGCGATGATCCCAGTCTCACTGTGTGACTGTGCGATGATCCTAGTCTCACTGTGTGACTGTGCCATGATCCCAGTTTCACTGTGTGAATGTGCGATGATCCCAGTCTCACTGTGTGACTGGGCAATGTTCCCAGTTTCTCTGTGTGACTGTGCGATGATCCCAGTCTCACTGTGAGACGGTGCGATGATGCCGGTCTCAATAATTGACTGTGCGATAACTCCATTCTCACGATGTGACTGTGCGATAATCTCGGTCTCAATCTGTGACTGTGCGATGATCCCAGTCTCCCTGCGCGACTGTGCGATGATTCTTGTCTCACTATGTGACACTGCGATGATCCTCCGGTCACATTTTGAGTGCGATGATCCCAGTCTCACTGTGTGACTGTGCGATGATCCCAGTCTCACTGTGTGACTGTGCGATAATCCCAATTCACTGTGTGACTGTGCGATGATCCAAGTCTCAATCTGTAACTGTGCGATGTTCCCAGTCTCACTCTCTAACTATGCGATGATCCCAGTCTCACTGTGTAACTTTGCGATGTTCCCAGTCTCACTCTGTGACTGTACGATGTTCCCAGTCTCTCTGTGTGACTGTGTGATGTTCCCAGTCTCACTGTGTGACTGTGCGATGATCCCAGTCTCACTGTGTGACTGTGCGATGATCCCAGTCTCACTGTGTGACTGTACGATGATCCCAGTCTCACTGTGTGACTGTACGATGATCCCAGTCTCACTGTGTGACTGTGCGATGATCCCAGTCTCACTGTGTGACTGTACGATGATCCCAGTCTCACTGTGTGACTGTGCGATGATCCCAGTCTCACTGTGTGACTGTACGATGATCCCAGTCTCACTGTGTGACTGTACGATGATCCCAGTCTCACTCCGTGACTGTGCGATGGCCCCAGTCTCACTATGTGACTGTGCAATGATCCCGGTCTCACTGTGTGACTGTGCGATGATCCCAGCGTCACTGTGTGACTGTGCGATGATCCCAGTCTCACTGTGTGACTGTGCGATGATCCCAGTCTCACTGTGTGACTGTGCGATGACCCCAGTGTCGCTTTGTGACTATTTGATGTGCCCAACCTCACTATGTGACTGCGCGATGATCCCATGCACTCTCTGTGCCTGTGTGATGATCGCGGTCTCACTGTGTGACTGTACGATGATCCTGGTCCCACTATTTGACTGTGTGAAGATCCCAGTCTCAGTTTGTGACTGTGCGATGATCCCAGTCTCACTGTGGGACTGTGCGATGATCCCAGTCTCACTGTGTGACTGTGCGAAGATCCCAGTTTCACTATGGAACTGATCGATGATCGTGGTCACATTGTGTGACTGTGCGATTATCTGAGTCTCGCTGTGTGTCCGTATGATGATCCCAGCCTCAGTGTGACTGTGCGATGAAAATAGTCTCACTGTGTGACTGTGCGATGATCCCAGTCTCACTGTGTGGCTGTGCGATGATCTCAGTCTCACTGTGTGACTGTGCGATAATCCCAGTCTCACTGTGTGACTGTGCGATGATCCCAGTCTCACTGTGTGACTGTACGATGATCCCAGTCTCACTGTGTGACTGTGCGATGATCCCAGTTCACTGTGTGACTGTGCGATGATCCCAGTCTCGCTGTGTGACTGTGCGATAATCCCAATTCACTGTGTGTCTGTGCGATGATCCCAGTCTCAATCTGTAACTGTGCGATGTTCCCAGTCTCACTCTCTAACTATGCGATGATCCCAGTCTCACTGTGTAACTTTGCGATGTTCCCAGTCTCACTCTGTGACTGTACGATGTTCCCAGTCTCTCTGTGTGACTGTGTGATGTTCCCAGTCTCACTGTCTGACTGTGCGATGATCCCAGTCGCACTGTGTGACTGTGCGATGATCCCAGTCTCACCTTGTGACTGTACGATTTTACCAGTCTCACTGTGTGACTGTGTGATGTTCCCAGTCTCAGTCTGACTGTGTGATGATCCTAGTCTCACTTTGTGACTGTGCGATGATCCCAGTCCCACTCTGTAACTGTATAATGATCTCAGTCTCACTGTGTCACTGTGCAATGATCCCAGTCTCACTGTGTGATGTAGCCAGGGCTATCTGAGTCTCGCTGTGTGTCCGTGCAATGGACCCAATCTCAATGTAGGACTGTGCGATGATCCTGGTCTAACTATGTGACTGTGCGATGGCCCCAAACTCACTGATGGACTGTGCGATGATCCTGGTCTAACTATGTGACTATGCGATGCTCCTGGTCTCACTGTGTGACTGTGCGATGTCCCCAGTCTCACTATTTGACTGATCGATGATCCCAGTCTCACTATGTGACTGCGCGATGATGCCAGTCTCACTGTGTGACTGCGCAATGATGCCAGTCTCACTGTGAGACTGTGCGATGATCCCGGTCTCAATGATTGACTGTGCGATAACTCCATTCTCACGATGTGACTGTGTGATAATCTCGGTCTCAATCTGTGACTGTGCGATGATCCCAGTCTCCCTGTGCGACTGTGCGATGATTCTTGTCTCACTATGTGACTGTGCGATGATCCCCGGGTCACATTTTGACTGTGCGATGATCCCAGTCTCACTGTGTGACTGTGCGATGATCCCAGTCTCACTGTGTGACTGTGCGATGATCCCAGTCTCACTGTGTGACTGTACGATGATCCCAGTCTCACTGTGTGACTGTACGATGATCCCAGTCTCACTGTGTGACTGTGCAATGGCCCCAGTCTCACTATGTGACTGTGCAATGATCCCGGTCTCACTGTGTGACTGTGCGATGATCCCAGCGTCACTGTGTGACTGTGCGATGATCCCAGTCTCACTGTGTGACTGTGCGATGATCCCAGTCTCACTGTGTGACAGTGCGATGACCCCAGTGTTGCTTTGTGACTATTTGATGTGCCCAACCACACTATGTGACTGCGCGATGATCCCATGCACTCTCTGTGCCTGTGAGATGATCGCGGTCTCACTGTGTGACTGTACGATGATCCCGGTCCCACTATTTGACTGTGTGATGATCCCAGTCTCAGTTTGTGACTGTGCGATGATCCCAGTCTCACTGTGGGACTGTGCGATGATCCCAGTCTCACTGTGTGACTGTGCGAAGATCCCAGTTTCACTATAGAACTGATCGATGATCGTGGTCACATTGTGTGACTGTGCGATTATCTGAGTCTCGCTGTGTGTCCGTACGATGATCCCAGCCTCAGTGTGACTGTGCGATGAAACTAGTCTCACTGTGTGACTGTGCGATGATCCCAGTCTCACTGTGTGACTGTGCGATGATCTCAGTCTCACTGTGTGACTGTGCGATGTTCCCAGTCTCACTGTATTACGGTGCGATGTTCCCAGTCTCACTGTGTGACTGGGCAATGTTCCCACTCTTCACTGTGCGACTGTGTGATAATCCCATTCTCACTCTGTGATGTGTGTTGATCCCAGTCTCAATGTGTGACTGTGCGATGTTCCCAGTCTCACTGTGTGACTGTGCAATGTTCCCAGTCTCACTGTGTGACTGTGCGATGATCCCAGTCTCACTGTCTGACTGTGTGATGTTACCAGTCTCACTGTGTGACTGGGCAATGTTCCCAATTTCACTGTGTGACTGTGCGATGATCCCAGTCTCACTGTGTGACTGGGCAATGTTCCCAGTTTCACTGTGTGACTGTGCGATGATCCCAGTCTCACTGTGTGACTGTGCGATGATCCTAGTCTCACTGTGTGACTGTGCCATGATCCCAGTTTCACTGTGTGAATGTGCGATGATCCCAGTCTCACTGTGTGACTGGGCAATGTTCCCAGTTTCTCTGTGTGACTGTGCGATGATCCCAGTCTCACTGTGAGACGGTGCGATGATGCCGGTCTCAATAATTGACTGTGCGATAACTCCATTCTCACGATGTGACTGTGCGATAATCTCGGTCTCAATCTGTGACTGTGCGATGATCCCAGTCTCCCTGCGCGACTGTGCGATGATTCTTGTCTCACTATGTGACACTGCGATGATCCTCCGGTCACATTTTGAGTGCGATGATCCCAGTCTCACTGTGTGACTGTGCGATGATCCAAGTCTCAATCTGTAACTGTGCGATGTTCCCAGTCTCACTCTCTAACTATGCGATGATCCCAGTCTCACTGTGTAACTTTGCGATGTTCCCAGTCTCACTCTGTGACTGTACGATGTTCCCAGTCTCTCTATGTGACTGTGTGATGTTCCCAGTCTCACTGTGTGACTGTGCGATGATCCCAGTCTCACTGTGTGACTGTACGATGATCCCAGTCTCACTGTGTGACTGTACGATGATCCCAGCGTCACTGTGTGACTGTGCGATGATCCCAGTCTCACTGTGTGACTGTGCGATGATCCCAGTCTCACTGTGTGACTGTGCGATGACCCCAGTGTCGCTTTGTGACTATTTGATGTGCCCAACCTCACTATGTGACTGCGCGATGATCCCATGCACTCTCTGTGCCTGTGTGATGATCGCGGTCTCACTGTGTGACTGTACGATGATCCTGGTCCCACTATTTGACTGTGTGAAGATCCCAGTCTCAGTTTGTGACTGTGCGATGATCCCAGTCTCACTGTGGGACTGTGCGATGATCCCAGTCTCACTGTGTGACTGTGCGAAGATCCCAGTTTCACTATGGAACTGATCGATGATCGTGGTCACATTGTGTGACTGTGCGATTATCTGAGTCTCGCTGTGTGTCCGTATGATGATCCCAGCCTCAGTGTGACTGTGCGATGAAAATAGTCTCACTGTGTGACTGTGCGATGATCCCAGTCTCACTGTGTGGCTGTGCGATGATCTCAGTCTCACTGTGTGACTGTGCGATGATCCCAGTCTCACTGTGTGACTGTGCGATGATCCCAGTCTCACTGTGTGACTGTACGATGATCCCAGTCTCACTGTGTGACTGTGCGATGATCCCAGTTCACTGTGTGACTGTGCGATGATCCCAGTCTCGCTATGTGACTGTGCGATGATCCCAGTCTCACTCTTTCACATTGCGATGATCCCAGTCTCACCGTGTGACTGTGCGATGATCCCAGTTTCAATGTGTGACTGTGCGATGATGCCAGTCTCACTGTGTGACTGTGCGATGATCCCGGTCTCACTGTGTGACTGTGCGATGATCCTTGTCTCACTATGTGACTGTGCGATGATCCCATGGTCACATTTTGACTGTGCAATGATCCCAGTCTCACTGTGTGACTGTACGATGAACCCAGTCTCACTGTGTGACTGTGCGATAATCCCAATCTCACCGTGTGACTGTGTGATGATCACAGGGCCACTGAGTGTCTTTGCGTTTATGAAAGTCTCACTGAGTGACTGTGCAATGATCCCAGTGTCACTTTGTGACTATTTGATGTGCCCAAACTCACTATGTGACTGCGCGATGACCCCATGCACTCTCTGTGCCTGTGCAATGATCGCAGTCTCACTGTGTGACTGTATGATGATCCTGGTCCCACTATTTGACTGTGTGATGATCCCAGTCTCAGTTTGTGACTGTGCGATGATCCCAGTCTCCCAGTGGGACTGTGCGATGATCCCAGTCTCACTGTGTGACTGTGCAAAGATCCCAGTTTCACTATGGAACTGATCGATGATCGTGGTCACATTGTGTGACTGTGCGATTATCTGAGTCTCGCTGTGTGTCCGTACGATGATCCCAGCCTCAGTGTGACTGTGCGATGAAACTAGTCTCACTGTGTGACTGTGTGATGAAACTAGTCTCACTGTGTGACTGTGCGATGATCCCAGTCTCACTGTGTGACTGTGCGATGATCCCAGTCTCACTGTGTGACTGTGCGATGATCCCATTCTCACTGTGTGACTGTGCGATGATCCCAGTCTCACTGTGTGACTGTGCGATGACTCCATTCTCACTATGTGACTGTGTGATAATCTTGGTCTCAATCAGTGACTGTGCGATGATCCCAGTCTCACTGTGTGACTGTGCGATCGCCCCAGACTCATTGTGTGACTGTGCGATGACCCCAGGGTCACTTTTTGACTGTGCGATGATCCCAGTCTCATAGTGAGACTGCGCGATGTTCCCATTAAGATCCCAGTTGATCCCAGTTTCACTGTGTGACTGTGCGATGACCACAGTCTCACTGTGTGACTGTGCGATGACCCCAGTCTCACTGTGTGACTGTGCGATGACCCCAGTCTCAAACTGATGTGTGTTGATCCCAGTCTCACTGTGTGACTGTGCGATGATCCCAGTCTCACTATGTGACTGTGCGATGATCCCAGTCTCACCGTGTGACTGTGCGATGTTCCCAGTCTCACTGTGAGACTGTGCGATGTTCCCAGTCTCACTGTGTGACTGTGCGATGTTCCCAGTCTCATTGTGTGACTGGGCAATGTTCCCACTCTTCACCGTGTGACTGTGTGATGATCCCATTCTCACTCTGCGATGTGTGTTGATCCCAGTCTCACTGTGTGACAGAGCGATGTTCCCAGTCTCACAGTGTGACTGTGCGATGACCCCGGTCTCACACTGTGTTGATCCCAGTCTCAGTGTGTGACTGTGCAATGATCCCAGTTTCAATGTGTGACTGTGCGATGATCCCAGGGTCACTGTGTGACTGTACGATGATCCCAGTCTCACTCTGTGAATTTGCAATGGTCCCAGTCTCACTGTGTCACTGTGCGATGATCCCAGTCTCACTGTGTGACTGTGCAATTTTACCAGTCTCACTGTGTGACTGTCTGATGTTCCCAGTCTCACTATGTGACTTTACGATGTTTCCAGTCTCACTCTGTGACTGTGCGATATTTCGAGCATCACTGTGTGACTGTGCGATGGCCCCAGTCTCAATGTGGGACTGTGCGATGATCCCGGTCTCACTGCGTGACTGTGCGATGATCCCAGTCTCACTGTGTGACTGTGCGATGATCCGAGTCTCACTGTGTGACTGTGCGATGATCCCAGTCTCACTGTGTGACTGTGCGATGATCCCAGTCTCACTGTGTGACTGTGCGATGATCCCAGTCTCACTGTGTGACTGTGCGATGTTCCCAGTCTCACTGTGTGACTGTACGATGATCCCAGTCTCACTGTCTGACTGTGTGATGTTACCAGTCTCACTGTGTGACTGTGCGATGATCCCAGTCTCACTGTGTGACTGTGCGATGATCCTAGTCTCACTGCGTGACTGGGCAATGTTCCCAGTTTCTCTGTGTGACTGTGCGATGATCCCAGTCTCACTGTATGACGGTGCGATGTTCCCAGTCTCACTGTGTGACTGTGCGATGATCCCAGTCTCACTGTGTGACTGTGCGATGATCTCAGTCTCACTGTGTGACTGTGCGATGTTCCCAGTCTCACTGTATGACGGTGCGATGTTCCCAGTCTCACTGTATGACGGTGCGATGTTCCCAGTCTCACTGTGTGACTGTGCGATGATCCCAGTCTTACTGTCTGACTGTGTGATGTTACCAGTCTCACTGTGTGACTGTGCGATGATCCCAGTCTCACTGTGTGACTGTGCGATGATCCCAGTCTCACTGTGTGACTGCGCAATGATCCCAGTCTCACTGTGAGACTGTGCGATGATCCCGGTCTCAATAATTGACTGTGCGATAAGTCCATTCTCACGATGTGACTGTGCGATAATCTCGGTCTCAATCTGTGACTGTGCGATGATCCCAGTCTCCCTGTGCGACTGTGCGATGATTCTTGTCTCACTATGTGACACTGCGATGATCCTCCGGTTACATTTTGAGTGCGATGATCCCAGTCTCACTGTGTGACTGTGCGACGATCCCAGTCTCACTGTGTGACTGTGCGATAATCCCAATTCACTGTGTGTCTGTGCGATGATCCCAGTCTCAATCTGTAACTGTGCGATGTTCCCAGTCTCACTCTCTAACTATGCGATGATCCCAGTCTCACTGTGTAACTTTGCGATGTTCCCAGTCTCACTCTGTGACTGTACGATGTTCCCAGTCTCTCTGTGTGACTGTGTGATGTTCCCAGTCTCACTGTCTGACTGTGCGATGATCCCAGTCGCACTGTGTGACTGTGCGATGATCCCAGTCTCACCTTGTGACTGTACGATTTTACCAGTCTCACTGTGTGACTGTGTGATGTTCCCAGTCTCAGTCTGACTGTGTGATGATCCTAGTCTCACTTTGTGACTGTGCGATGATCCCAGTCCCACTCTGTAACTGTATAATGATCTCAGTCTCACTGTGTCACTGTGCAATGATCCCAGTCTCACTGTGTGATGTAGCCAGGGCTATCTGAGTCTCGCTGTGTGTCCGTGCAATGGACCCAATCTCAATGTAGGACTGTGCGATGATCCTGGTCTAACTATGTGACTGTGCGATGGCCCCAAACTCACTGATGGACTGTGCGATGATCCTGGTCTAACTATGTGACTATGCGATGATCCTGGTCTCACTGTGTGACTGTGCGATGTCCCCAGTCTCACTATTTGACTGATCGATGATCCCAGTCTCACTATGTGACTGCGCGATGATGCCAGTCTCACTGTGTGACTGCGCAATGATGCCAGTCTCACTGTGTGACTGCGCAATGATCCCAGTCTCACTGTGAGACTGTGCGATGATCCCGGTCTCAATGATTGACTGTGCGATAGCTCCATTCTCACGATGTGACTGTGTGATAATCTCGGTCTCAATCTGTGACTGTGCGATGATCCCAGTCTCCCTGTGCGACTGTGCGATGATTCTTGTCTCACTATGTGACTGTGCGATGATCCCCGGGTCACATTTTGACTGTGCGATGATCCCAGTCTCACTGTGTGACTGTGCGATGCTCCCAGTCTCACTTGTGACTGTGCGATGATCCCAGTCTCACTGTGTGACTGTACGATGATCCCAGTCTCACTGTGTGACTGTACGATGATCCCAGTCTCACTGTGTGACTGTGCGATGATCCCAGTCTCACTGTGTGACTGTACGATGATCCCAGTCTCACTGTGTGACTGTGCGATGATCCCAGTCTCACTGTGTGACTGTACGATGATCCCAGTCTCACTGTGTGACTGTACGATGATCCCAGTCTCACTGTGTGACTGTGCGATGGCCCCAGTCTCACTATGTGACTGTGCAATGATCCCGGTCTCACTGTGTGACTGTGCGATGATCCCAGCGTCACTGTGTGACTGTGCGATGATCCCAGTCTCACTGTGTGACTGTGCGATGATCCCAGTCTCACTGTGTGACTGTGCGATGACCCCACTGTCGCTTTGTGACTATTTGATGTGCCCAACCACACTATGTGACTGCGCGATGATCCCATGCACTCTCTGTGCCTGTGTGATGATCGCGGTCTCACTGTGTGACTGTACGATGATCCTGGTCCCACTATTTGACTGTGTGATGTTCCCAGTCTCACTGTGTGACTGTGCGATGATCCCAGTCTCACTGTGTGACTGTGCGATGTCCCCAGTTCCACTGTGTAACTGTGCGATGATCCCAGTCTTACTGTGTGACTGTGCGATGATGCCAATCTCACTGTGTGACTGTGCGATGTCCCCAGTTCCACTGTGTAACTGTGCGATGATCCCAGTCTCACTGTGTGACTGTGCGATGTTCCAAGTTCGACTGTGTGACTGTGCGATGATCCCAGTCTCACTGTGTGACTGTGCGATGTTCCAAGTTCCACTGTGTGACTGTGCGATGATCCCAGTCTCACTTTGTGACAAAGCGATGTTCCCAGTCTCACTCTGTGACTGTGCAATGTTCCAAGCATCACTGTGTGACTGTGCGATGTTCCCAGTCTCACTGTGTGACTGTGCGATGTTCCCATTCTCACTGTGTGACTGTGCGATGATCCCATTCACACAGTGTGACTGTGCGATGTCCCCAGTTCCACTGTGTAACTGCGATGATCCCAGTTTCAATGTGTGACTTTGCGATGTTCCCAAACTCACTCTGTGACTGTGCGATGATCCCAGTCTCAGTGCGTGACTGTGCGACGTTCCCAGTCTCACTCCGCGAAACTCCGATATTCTCACTCTTCACTGTGCAACTCATTGACTGCGCCGTGTTCCCAGTCTCACTGTGTGACTGTGCGATGTTCCCAGTCTCACTGCGTGTCTGTGTGATGTTCCCAGTCTCACTCTGTGAGTGTGCGATGTTCGCAGTCTCACTGTGTGACTGCGATGTTCCCAGTCTCACTGTGTGACTGTGCGATGTTCCCAGTCACACTGTGTGACTGTGCGATGATCCCAGTCTCACTGTGTGACTGTGCGATGTTCCCAGTCTCACTGTCCGAATGTGCGATGTTCCCACTCTCACTGTGTGACTGTACGATGATCCCAGTCTCACTGTGTGACTGTTCGATGATCCCAGTCTCACTGTGTGACTGTACGATGATCCCAGTCTCACTGTGTGACTGTACGATGATCCCAGTCTCACTGTGTGACTGTACGATGATCCCAGTCTCACTGTGTGACTGTACGATGATCCCAGTCTCACTGTGTGACTGTGCGATGTTCCCAGTCTCACTGTGTGACTGTACGATGATCCCAGTCTCACTGTGCGACTGTGCGATGATCCCAGTCTCACTGTGTGACTGTGCGATGATCCCAGTCTCACTGTGTGACTGTGCGATGTTCCCAGTCTCACTGTGCGAATGTGCGATGTTCCCAGTCTCACTGTGTGACTGTGCAATGTTCCCAGTCTCACTGTGTGACTGTGCGATGATCCCAGTCTCACTGTGTGACTGTGCGATGATCCCAGTCTCACTGTGTGACTGTGCGATGATCCCAGTCTCACTGTGTGACTGTGCGATGTTCCCAGTCTCACTGTGCGAATGTGCGATGTTCCCAATCTCACTGTGCGACTGTACGATGATCCCAGTCTCACTGTGTGACTGTTCGATGATCCCAGTCTCACTGTGTGACTGTACGATGATCCCAGTCTCACTGTGTGCCTGTGTGATGATCGCGGTCTCACTGTGTGACTGTGCGATGATCCCAGTCTCAATGTGTGACTGTACGATGATCCCAGTCTCACTGTGTGACTGTACGATGATCCCAGTCTCACTGTGTGACTGTACGATGATCCCAGTCTCACTGTGTGACTGTTCGATGATCCCAGTCTCACTGTGTGACTGTGCGATGATCCCAGTCTCACTGTGTGACTGTACGATGATCACAGTCTCACTGTGTGACTGTACGATGATCCCAGTCTCACTGTGTGACTGTACGATGATCCCAGTCTCACTGTGTGACTGTGCGATGTTCCCAGTCTCACTGTGTGACTGTGCGATGATCCCAGTCTCACTGTGTGACTGTGCGATGATCCCAGTCTCACTGTGTGACTGTGCGATGATCCCAGTCTCACTGTGTGACTGTGCGATGTTCCCAGTCTCACTGTGCGAATGTGCGATGTTCCCACTCTCACTGTGTGACTGTATGATGATCCCAGTCTCACTGTGTGACTGTTCGATGATCCCAGTCTCACTGTGTGACTGTACGATGATCGCAGTCTCACTGTGTGACTGTACGATGATCCCAGTCTCACTGTGTGACTGTACGATGATCCCAGTCTCAATGTGTGACTGTACGATGATCCCAGTCTCACTGTGTGACTGTACGATGATCCCAGTCTCACTGTGTGCCTGTTCGATGATCCCAGTCTCACTGTGTGACTGTGCGATTATCCCAGTCTCACTGTGTGACTGTACGATGATCCCAGTCTCACTGTGTGACTGTACGATGATCCCAGTCTCACTGTGTGACTGTACGATGATCCCAGTCTCACTGTGTGACTGTGCGATGATCCCAGTCTCACTGTGTGACTGTACGATGATCCCAGTCTCACTGTGTGACTGTGCGATGATCCCAGTCTCAATGTGGGACTGTACGATGATCCTAGCCTCACTTTGTGACTGTGCGATGATCCCAGTCTCACTGTGTGACTGTGTGATGATCCCAGTCTCACTGTGTGACTGTGCGATGATCCCAGTCTCACTGTGTGACTGTGCAATGATCGCAGTCTCACTGTGTGACTGTGCGATGATCCCAGTCTCACTGTGTGACTGTGCGATGATCCCAGTCTCACTGTGTGACTGTGCGATGATCCCAGTCTCACTGTGTGACTGTGCGATGATCCCTGTCTCACTGTGTGACTGTGCGATGTTCCCAGACTCACTGTTGTGACTGTGCGATGATCCCAGTCTCACTGTGTGACTGTACGATGATCCCAGTCTCACTGTGTGACTGTACGATGATCCCAGTCTCACTGTGTGACTGTGCGATGATCCCAGTCTCACTGTGTGACTGTACGATGATCCCAGTCTCACTGTGTGACTGTACGATGATCCCAGTCTCACTGTGTGACTGTACGATGATCCCAGTCTCACTGTGTGACTGTGCGATGATCCCAGTCTCACTGTGTGACTGTACGATGATCCCAGTCTCACTGTGTGACTGTGCGATGATCCCAGTCTCAATGTGGGACTGTACGATGATCCTAGCCTCACTTTGTGACTGTGCGATGATCCCAGTCTCACTGTCTGACTGTGCGATGATCCCAGTCTCACTGTGTGACTGTGCGATGATCCCAGTCTCACTGTGTGACTGTGCGATGATCCCAGTCTCACTGTGTGACTGTGCGATGATCCCAGTCTCACTGTGTGACTGTGCGATGATCCCAGTCTCACTGTGTGACTGTGCGATGATCCCAGTCTCACTGTGTGACTGTGCGATGATCCCTGTCTCACTGTGTGACTGTGCGATGTTCCCAGTCTCACTGTGTGACTGTGCGATGATCCCTGTCTCACTGTGTGACTGTGCGATGACAGTTGAACATGTTTATGATGTTACCACTTCCATTCTGAGAGTTTCCTGTCACTATTCCTCTCACGCTCCGTTCTGATGCTGTCCCAGGAGGAAGAGGCCCCTCAGAGCACAGATGAGGCAGTTCGGATTATTCAGGTCGCTGAGCGAGGTCGACAGGGTCGGCTCAGAGCGAGGATCATGAGGGACATCTGGAGAGAGGAACAGAGGGAGCGGAACCGGAAACTACTGCCCCCGGTCACCATGGAGCCGGAAACGGCCGCAACCCTGATCCAGAAGGTGGGTACAGGGGGCACTGACACAGAGAGTGTGGGGTACAGGGGGCACTGACACAGAGAGTGTGGGGTACAGGGGGCAGTGACACAGAGAGTGTGGGGTACAGGGGGCACTGACACAGAGAGTGTGGGGTACAGGGGGCACTGACACAGAGAGTGTGGGGTACAGGGGGCAGTGACACAGAGAGTGTGGGGTACAGGGGGCAGTGACACAGAGAGTGTGGGGTACAGGGGGAACTCACACAGAGAGTGTGGGGTACAGGGGGCACTGACAGTGAGAGTGTGGGGTACAGGGGCACTGACACAGAGAGTGTGGGGTACAGGGGGCACTGACAGTGAGAGTGTGGGGTACAGGGGGCAGTGACACAGAGAGTGTGGGGTACAGGGGGAACTCACACAGAGAGTGTGGGGTACAGGGGCACTGACACAGAGAGTGTGGGGTACAGGGGGCATTGACACAGAGAGTGTGGGATACGGGGCGCTGACACAGAGAGTGTGGGGTACAGGGGGCACTGACACAGAGAGTGTGGGGTACAGGGGCCACTGACACAGAGAGTGGGGGGTACAGGGGGCAGTGACACAGAGAGTGTGGGGTACAGGGGGCACTGACACAGAGAGTGTGGGGTACTGGGGGCACTGACACAGAGTGTGTGGGGTACAGGGGCCACTGACACAGAGAGTGGGGGGTACAGGGGGCAGTGACACAGAGAGTGTGGGGTACAGGGGGCAGTGACACAGAGAGTGTGGGGTACAGGGGGCACTGACACAGAGAGTGTGGTGTACAGGGGGCAGTGACACAGAGAGTGTGGGGTACAGGGGGCACTGACACAGAGAGTGTGGGGTACAGGGGGCACTGACACAGAGAGTGTGGGGTACAGGGGGCACTGACAGAGAGTGTGGGGTACAGGGGGCACTGACAGAGAGTGTGGGGTACAGGGGTCAGTGACACAGAGAGTGTGGGGTACAGGGGGCTCTGACACAGAGAGTGTGGGGTACAGGGGGCACTGACACAGAGAGTGTGGGGTACAGGGGCAGTGACACAGAGAGTGTGGGGTACAGGGGGCAGTGACACAGAGAGTGTGGGGTACAGGGGGCACTGACACAGAGTGTGGGGTACAGGGGGCACTGACAGAGAGTGTGGGGTACTGGTGGCAGTGACACAGAGAGTGTGGGGTACAGGGGGCACTGACACAGAGAGTGTGGGGTACAGGGGGCACTGACACAGAGAGTGTGGGGTACAGGGGGCACTGACAGAGAGTGTGGGGTACAGGGGTCAGTGACACAGAGAGTGTGGGGTACAGGGGGCTCTGACACAGAGAGTGTGGGGTACAGGGGGCACTGACACAGAGAGTGTGGGGTACAGGGGCAGTGACACAGAGAGTGTGGGGTACAGGGGGCAGTGACACAGAGAGTGTGGGGTACAGGGGGAACTCACACAGAGAGTGTGGGGTACAGGGGGCAGTGACACAGAGAGTGTGGGGTACAGGGGGAACTCACACAGAGAGTGTGGGGTACAGGGGGTAGTGACACAGAGAGTGTGGGGTACAGGGGCACTGACACAGAGAGTGTGGGGTACAGGGGCACTGACACAGAGAGTGTGGGGTACAGGGGGAACTCTCACAGAGAGTGTGGGGTACAGTGAGTTACTGGTTATTTTGCAGCCATGAATTTTATTTGCTATATTTAAAAAGGGAGATTGAACGTGTCCCGGGAATTCGGGCTGAGCTGATTTAATATCAGTGATTGGAGAAGCGACGGAATCTTTGGCCTGTGTCATGATGGGCCAACAACTGGGAACCAAGTCGATAATAACCAGCAGGATGGACACAATTCCAAATAGAAATAATGGAATGAATAGGCTGGGGTAATGCAATAGGTGTAATATATTTGGATTTTTAAATGGCCTTTGGTAAGGTACTGCATAGTCAGAATCGATAACAATGGATAACAAGCTGGCTGCAAATCAAAAACAGAGGAGGTTAAAGCGAACTTATCCGACTGACAAAAAGTAGGAAGTGATTTTCCACAGGGATCGATGCTGGGGCCACTATTTATCATTATTTACATAAATGTTTTGGAGTCAGAAATCAAAAATACTATTTCTGAATCTATGGAAGACAACAAATTGGAAGGTGTAATTAACACAGGGATGGACTGTGATCAAATACAGGAAGACGTGAATAAACTTGCAGAATAGGTATGTAGCTGACAGATTGCAGTGTTGTTTAGGTGGTGTACTTTACTCTTTGGGCTGTAACTTCTCTCTCCTCTACTTATAAAGCTTCACCTTAAGCAGGTCAATCCATCTAATTGATATAAAGTTCAAACTGAGAAGCAGGTGATTTATTAATACTGACCGTGTTCCTTACACAGAATTGGAAAGGTTACAACCAGAGAAAACAAACTTCCCGTGAACGGAAGGAAGAATTTGAGTTTATTGGAATGGTAAGTAAGCCAAATTATGTGTGCGTGTGTCCGTGTACTTGTATTCGTGCATCTGTGTGCCTGTGTGTGTGCGCCTGTGTGCGTGTGGGTGGGTGTCTGTGTGCCCACCTGTGTGCGTGTGTGTGTGCGTCCATGTGTGTGTGTGTTTGTGTCTGTGTGTGTCTGTGTGTGTGTGTGTGTGTGTGTGTGTGTGGGTGTGTGTGTTTGTGTCTATGTGTATGTATGTGTGTGTTTGCTGTGTATTTGTGTGTGTTCATGTGTCTTTGTGCCTGTGTTTCATTGACTGTGCATTGTGTGTATGTGTGTGTGTATGTGCATGTATGTGTGTGTATACATATGTGTGTGTGTGTGTGTGTGTATGTGTATGTGCATTTGTCTGTGTGTTTATCTGTGTCTATGTCTATGTTTGTGTGTGCCTGTGTTTTTGTGTGTGTGCCTGCATGTGCATGTGTGATTGTGTATGCGCGCGTGTGTGTGTGCGTGTGTGCATGTGTGAGCGTGTGTGTTTGTGTGTGTGTGTGCATGTGTGAGCGTGTGTGTTTGTATGTGTAGGTGCTTGTGTGAGTGTGTGTGTGTGCGCATGTGTGTGTGTGTGTGCAGGTGCGTGTGTGTGTTTGTGTGCATGTGTGAGCATGTGTGTATATGTATGCGTGTGTGTTTGTGTGTGCGTGTGTGTGTGTGTGTGTGTGTGTGTCTGTGTGTGTGCATGTGTGAGCTTGTGTGAGCGTGTGTGTGCGGGTGCGTGTGCGAGTATGTGTGCCTGCATGTGTGAGCGTGTGTGTTTGTGTCCATGTGTGTTTGTGTGTGCGTGTGTGCGTGTGTGAGTGTGTGTGCTTGTGTGTGCCTGCATGTGTATGCGTGTGTGTATGTGTGTTTGTGTACGTGTGTGTTTGTGTGCGTGTGTGCGTGTGTGCATGTGTGAGCGTGTGTGTGTGCATGTGTGCTTGTGTGTGTGCGGGTGCGTGTGTGAGTGCGTGTGTGCCTGCATGTGTGTGCATGTGTGTTTGTGTCCGTGTGTGTGTGTGTGCGCGCGCATGTGTGTTTGTGTGCGCATGTGTGGGCATGTGTGTGTGCATGTGTGCGTTTGTGTGTGTTTGTGTGTGTGCGTTTGTGTGTGTGTTTGTGTGCTTGTGTGTGTATCAGTGTGAGTGTGTATCTGTATTTTTGTATCTGTCCATGTGTATGTGAGCGTGGGTGTGCATATCACTGGGATACAGGTCCCACACACACTGACTCTCACTGGGGTACGGTCCCACACACACTGACTCTCACTGGGGTACGGGTCCCACACACACTGACTCTCACTGGGGTACGGGTCCCACACACACTGACTCTCACTGGGGTACGGGTCCCACACACACTGACTCTCACTGGGGTACGGGTCCCACACACACTGACTCTCACTGGGGTACGGGTCCCACACACACTGACTCTCACTGGGGTACGGGTCCCACACACACTGACTCTCACTGGGGTACGGGTCCCACACACACACTGACTCTCACTGGGGTATGGGTCCCACACACACAGACTCTCACTGGGGTACGGGTCCCACACACACTGACTCTCACTGGGGTACAGGTCCCACACACACTGACTCTCACTGGGGTACAGGTCCCACACACACTGACTCTCACTGGGGTACGGGTCCCACACACACTGACTCTCACTGGGGTACAGGTCCCACACACACTGACTCTCACTGGGGTACGGGTCCCACACACAGTGACTCTCACTGGGGTACGGGTCCCACACACACTGACTCTCACTGGGGTACGGGTCCCACACACACTGACTCTCACTGGGGTACGGGTCCCACACACACTGACTCTCACTGGGGTACGGGTCCCACACACACTGACTCTCACTGGGGTACGGGTCCCACACACACTGACTCTCACTGGGGTACGGGTCCCACACACACTGACTCTCACTGGGGTACGGGTCCCACACACAGTGACTCTCACTGGGGTACGGGTCCCACACACACTGACTCTCACTGGGGTACGGGTCCCACACACAGTGACTCTCACTGGGGTACGGGTTCCACACACACTGATTCTCACTGGGGTACGGGTCCCACACACACTGACTCTCACTGGGGTACGGGTCCCACACACACTGACTCTCACTGGGGTACGGGTCCCACACGCACTGACTCTCACTGGGGTACGGGTCCCACACACACTGACTCTCACTGGGGTACACACTGGGTCAGATGTTGTTGCTGTGGGTGCTCTCAGTGTCACAGGGCTGCGGGGATTCCCCTCTCAAGTGGTGAGGGGAGCCTGTCGATTCCCTGGTGAGGGAACTGGAATTGTGCTGCTGCTTTCTCACAGGGTCACAGGCTGACATGATTGAAATGGTTGTTTGATTTGGAACTCTCGCTGCTGGTGTGTCGCTGTGAAGAGTGAGCGGGAGTTGGAGAGGGAACAGAGCCTCACACTTTTACAGAAATCACTTCCTCATCATTTGAGAAATGCATGTATTTTTGTGGCTGGTATTTCTCTCCATTAGTGAGTGTTTAGTTCAGCGTTTTAAATAATTGAGTGTTCCGAATGATATTTAAAATACATTTGGTGAGCAATGAGGCAATAAAGTGCCGAGATTTTTTTGATGACATACGGCCATTGACAAGACATCAACAGAGGAGGAAGTTGGTCCAGATGCATATTAGAAACTCATTACTAGCATCATTTCCAGGCGTGTTTGATGATGGAGAGAAGCTTCTCTCTGCCTGCTATTGTTAATGGGACTGACTGCCAATAGGAACCCTGAACTCTCTCTGTTCCAGCCCTGTTAATGTAACATTTCTTACAAAAGACTTTCCAAATCGACAAATTGCATTCCGCTTAAAAAACATTGATTTTCCTATTAGCCGCATCTCCATGGAAACCGGGAAAATAGCATATAGATTGCAAGAACATATATACACGTTTCCTGCTAATATGAAAATTATACTAACTCAGTAAATTAGCTGAGCTGCCGGGAGCTCAGAGGGAGACCACTTCAACGCACTTTCTCTCTCTTAACTTTCCACCCACAGCCACGGTTAAAGGCGCAGTCCACTCACTCCCCAAGGGCGGAGGGGCCACAGTGCTGTCCCCGCAGGGAGAAGAGAGGATATGCGGGAGGGGACAAAGGAGAAGAGGGGAGGGGTACCTGGCGGAGGGTAGTGGAAGGCCCAGTTGTTGATCATTGAGCACATTATTAGGAGTGTTGGTGAACAGAGAGATGGATATGAAAGGCTCAGTGGGTGCACAGAGAGTCAACTCAACACTGGACAAAACTCTGACACATTTACCCCAGAGAGGGGCATGAGAAAGAGGAATTTCAGGACACTAGAGCCTTCAGAGCAATGAAGCATGCATTGAAAACTACCTGAGAGCCTTAGACCCCAGTTCACAATGTCAACAACAGCAAATCCTTGAATACAGCATCCTTATTACAGGCAAACACTGACACTGGTATGAGTACAGGGATGGTGGGGGTATAGGGGGAGTGTGGGTACAGGGGGAGCGTGGGTACAGGGGGTGTGTGGGTTCAGGGGGTGTGCGGGTACGGGGAGAGTGCGGGTACAGGGAGGGTGTGCGGGTACAGGGGGAGTGTGGGTACAGGTGGAGTGTGGGTACAGGTGGAGTGTGGGTACAGGGGGTGTGTGGGTACAGGGGGCGTGTGGGTACAGGGGGAGTGCGGGTACAGGGTGAGTGCGGGTACAGGGTGAGTGCGGGTACAGGGGGAGTGCGGGTACAGGGAGAGTGCGGGTACAGGGGGAGTGCGGGTACAGGGGGAGTGCGGGTACAGGGGGAGTGCGGGTACAGGGGGAGTGCGGGTACAGGGGTTGTGTGAGATCAGTGACAGTCTGTCAGGATAAACCTCCTGGAATGCTCCAGGTTTTGTTGGTCCATGTTGATCCGAAGCTTTTTCTAACCCTTGCTGCATCACTCACAGGCTCCCAGGGAAGATGCCAAGAAGCCGATCCCAGCCGGTGTGAAGGTGGATGTGAATTTGGAAAGCAGACACACTCTCCAGCAGCAATACAGGACTGATTATGAGAAGGCACAGCCCCTCATCAAGCAAACTGTGATGGACACCGAGGGTCCAGATATCAAGGAGACGTTTCGCGAACAGATTCGACACTGGTTCATTGAGTGCTAGTAAGGGAGGAATCTCAGTGTCTTGGTACAGAGCGATGTAGCTGGTGTTTGGAGCAGTGCATCAATGCTCTTCAATCTCTGAGTCAAACTCAAATCTCAGCAAAGATAAAAGCAAAATACTGCAGATGCTGGAAATCTGAAACTAAAACAGAAAATGCTGGAAAAACTCAGCCTGACATAGTCATCCTCAGGGAATCATACCTTACAGACAATGTCCCAGACATCACCATCCCCATCCCTGGGTATGTCCTGTCCCACCAGCAGGACAGAGCCAGCAGAGGTGGCGGCACAGTGGTATACAGTGAGTTGCCCTGGGAGTCCTCAACATCGACTCCAGACCCCATGTATTCTCATGACATCAGGTCAAACATGGGCAAGGAAACCTCCTGCTGATAGCCACATACCACCCTCCCTCAGCTGATGAATCAGTGCTCCTCCATGTTGAACACCACTTGGAGGAAGCACTGAGGGTGGCAAGGGAGCAGAATGTACTCTGGGTGGGGGACTTCAATACCCATCACCAAGAGTAGCTCGGTAGCACCACTACTGACCGAGCTGGCTGAGTCCTAAAGGACATAGCTGCTAGACTGGGTCTGCGGCAGGTGGTGAGGGAACCAACAAGAAGGAAAAACATCCTTGACCTCATCCTCACCAACCTGCCTGCCACAGATGCATCTGTCCATGACAGTATCGGTAGGAGTGACCACTGCACAGTCCTTGTAGAGATGAAATCCGGCCTTCACATTGAGGATACCCTCCATCGTGTTGTGTGGCACTACCACCGTGCTAAATGGATGAATTTCAAACAGATCTAGCAACTCAGGACTGGGCATCTATGAGGCGCTGTGGGCCATCAGCAGCAGCAGAATTGTACTCGAACACAATCTGTAACCACATGGCCCGGCATATCCCCCACTCTACCATTACCATCAAGCCAGGGGATCAACCCTGGTTCAATGAAGAGTGCAGGAGGGCATGCCAGGAGCAACACCAGGCATACCTAAAAATGAGGTGTCAAACTGGTGAGGCTATAACACAGGACCATTTGCATTCCAAACAGCATAAGCAGCAAGTGATAGACAGGGCTAAGCGATTCCAAAACCAACAGATCAAATCTAATCTCTGCAGTCCTGCCACATCCAGTCGTGAATGGTGGTGGACAATTAAGCAACTCGCTGGACGAGGAGGCTCCACAAATATACCCATCCTCAATCACAGAATCACAGAATCACAGTGCAGAAGAGGACCTTCGGCCCATCAAGTCTGCACCGACACGTGAGAAACACCTGACCTACTTGCCTAGTCCCGTTTACCAGCACTAGGCCCATAGCCTTGAATGTTATGATGTGCCAAGTGCTCATCCAGGTACTTTTTAAAGGATGTGAGGCAACCCGCCTCCACCACCCTCCCAGGCAGTGCATTCCAGACCGTCACCACCCCCTGGGTAAAAAAGTTTTCCCTCACATCCTCCCTAAACCTCCTGCCCCTCACCTTGAATTATGCCCCCTCGTGACTGACCTTTCAACTAAGGGGAACAGCTGCTCCCTATCCACCCCGTCCATGCCCCTCATAATCTTGTACACCTCGATCAGGTCGCCCCTAAGTCTTCTCTGCTCCAATGAAAACAACCCAAGTCTAACCAACCTCTCTTCATAACTTAAATGTTTCATCCCAGGCAACACCCTGGTGAATCTCCTCTGCACCCCCTCCAGTGCAATCACATCCTTCCTATAATGTGGCGACCAGAACTGCACACAGTACTCCAGCTGTGGCCTCACCAAGGTTCTATACAACTCCAACATGACCTCCATACTTTTGTAATCTATGCCTCGATTGATAAAGGCAAGTGTCCCATATGCTTTTTTCACCACCCCACTAACCTGCCCCTCTGCCTTCAGAGATCTATGAACACACACGCCAAGATCCCTTTGTTCCTCAGAACTTCCTAGTGTCATGCCGTTCATTGAATACTTCCTTGTCGAATTACACCTTCCAAAGTGTATCACCTCACACCTTTCAGGGTTAAATTCCATCTGCCACTTATCTGCCCATTTGACCATCCCGTCTATATCTTCCTGTAGCCCAAGACCCTCAACCTAACTGTTAACCACCCTGCTAATCTTTGTGTCATCCGCAAACTTACTAATCCTACCGCTGCATAGTCATCTATGTCGTTTATATAAATGACAAATAATAGGGGACC
Source organism: Cetorhinus maximus (assembly GCF_964194155.1). Taxonomy (NCBI): domain Eukaryota; kingdom Metazoa; phylum Chordata; class Chondrichthyes; order Lamniformes; family Cetorhinidae; genus Cetorhinus; species Cetorhinus maximus. The sequence continues at coordinate 179,605,313 of NC_135882.1, read as the reverse complement.
CAGCACAGATCCCTGTGGTACACCACTGGACACTGGCTTCCAGTCACTAAAGCATCCTTCTGTCATCACCCTCTGTCTCTTACAACTAAGCCAATTTTGAATCCACCTTATCAAATTACCCTGTATCCCATGTGCCTTTGCCTTCTTTATAAGTCTCCCATGTGGGACCTTGTCAAAGGCTTTGCTGAAATCCATATAAACTACATCAACTGCACTACCCTCATCTACACACCTGGCCACCTCCTCAAAAAATTCAATCAAATTTGTTAGGCATGACCTCCCTCTGACAAAGCCATGCTGACTATCCCTGATCAAACCTTGCCTCTCCAAGTGGAGATAGATCCTCTCCTTCAGAACTTTCTCCAATAGTTTCCCTACCACTGACGTGAGACTCACTGGCCTGTAGTTCCCTGGCTTATCTCTACAACCCTCCTTAAATAGCGGAACCACATTATCTGTTCTCCAGTCCTCTGGCACCTCCTCCGTGGCCAGAGAGGAATTAAAAATTCAGGTCAGAGCCCCTGCGATCTCCTCCCTTGCCTCCCTCAGCAGTCTGGGACACAAATCATCCAGACCTGGAGATTTGTCCAATTTTAAGCCTGCCAACACCTCCAATACCTTGTCACTCCCTATATCAATTTGCTCAAGAACCTTGCATTCTCTCTCCCCGAGTTTGATACCTTCATCCTCATTCTCTTGGGTGAAGACGGATGTGAAGTATTCATTCAACACTCTAGCGATGTCCTCTGGCTCCACCCATAGATTGCCCCCTTGGTCCCTTTTGGCCCTACTCTTTCCCTGGTTATCCTCTTCCCATTGATATACTTATAGAATATCTTGGGATTTTCCCTACTTTTACCAGCCAGAGCTTTCTCATATTCCCTCTTTGCTCTCCTAATTGCTTTCTTAAGCTCCACCCTGCACTTTCTGTACTCCACTAATGCCTCCGCTGATTTGCTTCCCTTGTACCTGCTAAAAGCCTCTCTTTTCCTTCTCATCGTAACCTGAATATCTCTGGCCATCCATGGTTCTCTGGGCTTGTTACTCCTTCCTATCACCCTAGAGGGAACATGTTGAGTCTGTACCCTCCCCATTTCCTTTTTGAACACCTCCAACTGCTCTCCTGTAGATTTCCCCACAAGTAGCTATTCCCAGTCTACCTTGGCCAGCTCCTGCCTTATTTTATTAAAATCCACTCTCCCCCAATCCAAAACATTTTTTTGCAACTTGTCGATTTCTTTGTCCATAATAAACTCAATGATGGAGGAGCCCAGCACATTAGTGGAAAAGACAAGGCTGAAGCATTCATAACAATCTTCAGCCAAAAGTGCTGAGTGGATGATCCATCCCAGCTTCCTCCAGAGGTCCCCAGCATCACAGATGCCAGTCTTCAGCCAATTCGATTCACTCCATGTGATATCAAGAAATGGCTGAAGGCACTGGATACTGCAAAGGCTATGGGACCTGACAACATTCCGGCAATAGTACTGAAGACTTGTGCTCCAGAACTTGCCGCGCCCCTAGCCAAGCTGTTCCAGTACAGCTACAACACTGGCATCTACCTGCTTATGTGGAATATTGCCCAGGTATGTCCTGTACACAAAAAGCAGGACAAATCCAACCCAGCCAATTACCACCCCATCAGTCTACTCTCCATCATCAGTAAAGTAATGGAAGGGATCATCAACAATCAACAATCAAATGGCGCTTGCTTAGCAATAACCTGCTCACTGACGCCCAGTTTGGGTTCTGCCAGGGCCACTCAGCTCCTGACTTTATTACAGCCTTGGACAAAAGAGCTGAACTCCCGCGGTGAGTTGTGAGTGGCAGCCCTTGACTTTAAGTGTGGCATCAAGGAGCCCAAGCAAAACTGGAGTCAATGGGAATCAGGGGGAAAACTCTCTGCTGGTTGGAGCCATACCGAGCATAAAGGAAGATGGTTGTGGTTGTTGGAGGTCAGTCATCTCAGCTCCAGGACATCACTGCAGGAGTTCCTCAGGGTAGTGTCCTTGGCCCAACCATCTTCAGCTGCTCCATCAATGACCTTCCTTCCATCATAAGGTCAGAAGTGGAGATGTTCGCTGATGATTGCACAATGTTCAGCACCATTCGCGACTCCTCAGATACTGAAGCAGTCCATGTCCAAATGCAGCAAGACCTGGACAATATCCAGGCTTGGTCTGACAAGTGCAAATAACATTCATGCCACACAAGTGTCAGGCAATGACCATCTCCAACAAGAGAGAATCTAACTATTGCCCCTTGATGTTCAATGGCATTACCATCACTGAATCCCCCACTGTCAACATCCTGGGGGTCACCATTGACCAGAAACTGAACTGGACTAGCCATGTAAATACTGTGGCTACAAGAGCAGGTCAGAGGCTAGGAATCCAGCAACGAGTAACTCACCTCCTGACTCCCCAAAGCCTGTCCACCATCTACAAGGTACAAGTCAGGAGTGTGATGGAATACTCCCCACTTGCCTGGATGAGTGCAGCTCCCACAACACTCAAGAAGCTTGACACCATTCAGGACAAAGCAGCCCCGCTTGATTAGCACCACATCCACAAACCCATGACCAGTACCACCTAGAAGGATGAGGGCAGCAGATAGATGGGAACACCACCACCTGGAAGTTCTCTCCAAGTCACTTACCAACCTGACTTGGAAATATATCACCGTTCCTTCACTGTCGCTGGGTCAAAATCCTGGAACTCCCTCCCTAACAGCACTGTGGGTGTACCTACACCACATGGACTGCAGCGGTTCAAGAAGGCAGCTCATGACCACCTTGCAATTAGGGATGGGTAATAAATGCTGGCCCAGCCAGCGAAGCCCACATCCCGTGAATGAATATTAAAAAACAAAGGTCTAGCAGCATCTGTGGAGAGAGGAACTAACCATTATCAGTAACACTCCGTTTGTCCTTTAGTTCATGACATCTTTGTCAATCTCTCTTTTGCCCCCTCCTATCGCTGGCCTTCTATCCTGCTCCACCTGCCACACCTCCCATTAACAGCGTAAATTTCATCACATTTCCACTTCTCTTCAGGGTCATACGGACTCGAAACATTAACTCTGTTTCTCTCTCCACAGATGCTGCCGGACCTGCTGAGTTTTTCCAGCATTTTCTGTTTTTGTTTCAAATCTCAGTGATATGAGTTCTCTAATAGGAACAGAATGTTCACAGGCAAGGGAACTCAGCTAAAATGTTTCTTAATTCTTTCACAGGATGTGGGCATCGCTGGCAAGGCCAGCATTTGTTGCCCATCCCTAACTGCCCTTGAACTGAGTGGCTTGTTCAGCCAATTGGATTCACTCCATGTGATACCAAGAAACCACTGAAGGCACTGGCTACTGCAAAGGCGATGGGCCCTGATAATGCTCCTGCCTCACCTCATGGCCTCCTCCTCCACCACTCAGCTTGTCAAAGACCCTGCTTCCTGCAGGGAAGGGCCCAAAGGGGCAAACCAGTTCCCATGCCTGATGCTCTCACCTCACCATTGCTACTTGCTGCTGGAGAACCCTCTACAGAATAATCATAAAAAACTGAAGTCCCATTTTTCTTATTCATTCATGGGATGTGGGCTTCGCTGGCTGGGACAGCATTTATTGCCCATCCCTAGTTACCCTTGAGAAGGTGGTGGTGAGCTGCCTTCTTGAACCGCTGCAGTCCATGTGGTGTAGGTACACCCACGGTGCTGTTAAGAAGGGAGTTCCAGGATTTTGACCCAGTGACAGTGAAGGAACAGCGATATATTTCCAAGTCAGGATGGTGAGTGACTTGGAGGGGAACTTCCAGGTGGTGGTGTTCCCATCTATCTGCTGCCCTTGTCCTTCTAGATCGTAGTGGGTGTGGGTTTGGAAGGTGCTGTCGAATTCCTGCAGTGCATCTTGTAGATGGTACACACTGCTGCTACTGTGCGTCGGTGGTGGAGGGAGTGAATGTTTGTGGATGTGGTTGGGGATTCAGTGTTGGTAATGCCGTTGAATGTCATGGGATGATGGTTAGATTCTCTCTTGTTGGAGATGGTCATTGCCTGGCACTTGTGTGGCATGAATGTTACTTGCCACTTGTCAGCCCAAGCCTGGATAGTGTCCAGGTCTTGCTGCATTTGGACATGGGCTGCTTCAGTATCTGAGGAGTCGCGAATGGTGCTGAACATTGTGCAATCATCAGCGAACATCCCCACTTCTGACCTTATGATGGAAGGAAGGGCATTGATGAAGCAGCTGAAGATGGTTGGGCCGAGGACACTACCCTGAGGAACTCCTGCAGTGATGTCCTGGGACTGAGATGACTGACCTCCAACAGCCACAACCATCTTCTTTTGTGCTCGGTATGACTCCAACCAGCAGAGAGTTTTCCCCCTGATTCCCAATGACTCCAGTTTTGCTAGGGCTCCTGGATGCCACACTTGGTCTAATGCTGCCTTGATATCATGGACAGTCACTCTCACCTCAGAAACCTCGATGGTGGGATATACGAAATATGAATTAGGAGCAGATATAGGTCATTCATCCGATTGAGCCTGCTGCACCATTCAATGAGATCATGGCTGATCTGATTGTGGCCTTATCTCCACGTTCCTGCCTGTCCTCCATAACCCTTAACTACCTTGTCGATTAGGAATCTAACTGAGCCTTGTATAAATTCAATGACCCAGCCTCCACTGCTTTTTGAGAAATAGAATTCTATAGACGAATGACCCTCTGAGAGAGAAAAACAAACTCCTCAACTCCTTTTTAAGCAGCAGACCTCTTATTTTTAAATTGTGTCCCCTGGTTCTAGTCTCCCCCATGAGTGGAAACATCTTCCCATTACCTCCCCTATCAAATCCCCCCAGGATCTTATATGTTTCAGTAGGATAAGATAGCTCATCCTCATCTTCTCACTCATTGTCTGGTTTCCCACAGTAACACCTCCGGAAAGTTCCCTGATTATCCAACTGTACAGCAAGGGGGCTCCAACATCATCTTCGCTGAAAAAACTCCAGATCAGGTAGAACTTTGTTTTCTGAGAGATTTTTCTCAAACAGATACATGTCACGGTGAGTTTTAACCATTAAAGTCAAGAGAATGTACTGACAGGCACAGAACATGTCCAAATCCTGGAACTCCCTCCCTAACAGCACTGTGGGTGTACCTACACCACATGGACTGCAGCGGTTCAAGAAGGCAGCTCACCACCACCTTCTCAAGGGGCAACTAGGGATGGGCAATAAATGCTGACCCAGCCAGCGACACCCAGGTCCCTTTCACAAATTATGAGGAAAGAAACAGCCTATCCATCCAACTGGGCTGTAACATGTAACTCACCAACCTCCCCATCCCTCTATCCCTTTCCCCCCTCTTTCCCCTACTCCCTTTATCTCCTTCTCCCTCTATCCCTCTATTCCCGTTCTACCTTGGGAATCCATGTATCTATTTGGACTCCATGGGCAGAATTTAGCCCTCAGTTGGTGTGTGGGCCCCACCGGCTCGGTGGTGGGTGGACAGCCGACCCCCGCCTCGAAACGGGGCCCGCTGCCAGTTTGAGTGGGTGGGCCAATGAAGGCCCCGTCCAGCGGCCTGTCCGATGGGAATCACTTCCTGTGCGGGGGGCGGGGGAGGGAATCCCCAGCTGTCAAAGTGCTCACTGCTCCATGGGGCAGAGTCCTGTCTCAGGGAGATCAGTGACAGTCTAAAAAACTTAAAAAATAGAGAAATAAAAATATTATTAACATGTTCCCCTCATGTGACAATGTCACACGAGATGAGACATGTTAATAATAAACACATAAAATTTATTAACTTTTTTAAAAACGGACATGAAGCCTCATCCCGCCAGTGGATGAGGTTTCCTGTATTATCAGGAGCCCGCTGGGGCTCCTGGCCTGACCACCAGCCTTAAGCTGGGACGGGCAGGTCTTTAATTATCTTAATTACCTTGTCAATGGCCTCAGTTGGCCATTCACATGTCGGTGGGTGAACAGCTGATTTCGCTGTCCGCCCACCTTCCTAAACATTTAAAGGGACCGGGATGATGTCGGGGGTTCCTCCCAATGTCATCCCGAGTCATTTTCCCCTCGGTGAGCGGGCCCCGCCCCCAAATCGCCGAGGGGAAAATTCAGGCTCATGTTGCAACTGCCCCATTTGACAGTGAGTCTGACCTTCCTCAACATTCCCCTAAAGTAAACCCTGCTCCATTTATTTAATTTCTTACTGACCAGTTATATTTGTGGCTCCAAACTGGCCTCACTCTGTTCATCCTTCCTTGTTTAATAAATGTTTTATTCTTTAGTTAAAAGTTCATCAGCTGACTCCTGTGACTCTGTTCAGTAGCCACTCTCCACATTTCTAAACAAAAAATAAAAGATGGGATCCATCAAGTCGGGTTCCATCCTGGGACCTTGGCTTTTCCAGTGGTAATGTCAGCTGGGATTGTGACACTCTCACTCAGCCAATGGAAGCCCTTCCTTATTTTAAACCCCCCTATCAGGTCACCTCTCGATCTTAGGTATTCCAGAGGCTCGAGCTACACTCCGCCCAATCATTCCCGTCGACCAGAAGTCAGATAGCTCCCTTTTGATCTACTCGGTCTCAGGATGTGAGTACCATTGTCCAGCTCAGCAATCTTTGCCCTTCCCTAGTTGCCCCATGAAGATGCCCATCAACCTTTCCCTGATGTTTCATTTCTTTCCTCAGATGCTGCCGAGGGCTTTAGAGTCACCCACAGAGAGTGGGACTGGAGTCACGTGTGGGTCCAGACCTGGGTGACAGGTTCCCCTCCCCAAAGGACATCACTGACCCAGCTGGGTTTTTCTGGCCGTTTTCCGATGGTGATGATTCCTGGTGTCAGACAAATTACCCAATGGATTTAATTTTCACACTGCTCTGGTGGGGTTTGAACTCATCGATTGAATTCTGCCATGGAGGTCAGCTCGATTTTGGAGCAGGAGGTTTGGGGAAACTCAAATAGAATCACAGAATTGTTACAGTGCAGAAGGAGGCCATTCGGCCCATTGTCCCTGCGCCAGTTCTCTGAAGGAGCATTTCACCTAGTTCCGCTTTCCCACCTTCACCCCCGTACCCCAACACATTCTACCTTTTCAGAAAACAGTCTAATGCCCTTTTGAAGGCTCCACTTGACCCTGTCTCCCCCACACTCTCAGACAGTGCGTTCCAGACCCTAACCACTCGATTGACCCTGTCTCCCCCACACTCTCAGACAGTGCGTTCCAGACCCTAACCACTCAATTGACCCTGTCTCCACCACACTCTCAGGCAGTGCATTCCAGACCCTAACCACTCGATTGATCCTGTCTCCATCACACTCTCAGACAGAGCATTCCAGATCCTAACCACTCGATTGATCCTGTCTCCACCACACTCTCAGGCAGTGCATTCCAGACCCTAACCACTCGATTGACCCTGTCTCCCCGACACTCTCAGACAGTGCGTTACAGATCCTAACCACTCGATTGACCCTGTCTCCCCCACGCTCTCAGACAGTGCATTCCAGATCCTAACCACTCGATTGACCCTGTCTCCACCACACTCTCAGACAGTGCATTCCAGATCCTAACCACTCGATTGACCCTGTCTCCCCCACACTCTCAGACAGTGCATTCCAGATCCTAACCACTCGATTGACCCTGTCTCCCCCACACTCTCAGACAGTGAGTTCCAGACCCTAACCACTCGATTGACCCTGTCTCCCCGACACTCTCAGACAGTGCATTCCAGATCCTAACCACTCGATTGACCCTGTCTCCACCACACTCTCAGGAAGTGCATTCCAGATCCTAACCACTCACTGGGTGAAAAAGTTTCTCCTCATTTCACTATTGCTTCATTGGCTAATCACTTTAAATCTGTGCCCTCTCATTCTCGATCCTTTCACCAGTGGGAACAGCTTCTCCCTATCTACTCTGTCCAGACCTTCATGATTTTGAATATCTCTATCAAATCTCCTCTTAGCCTTCTTCTCTCCAAGGAGAACAGTCCCAACCTCTCCAATCTATCCTCATAACTGAAGTTCCTCATTCCTGGGACCATTCTCATGAATCTTCTCTGCACTCTTTCCAATGTCTTCACATTCTTCTTAAAGTGCAGCACCCAGAACTGGACACAATACTCCAGCTGAAACTGAACCAGTGTTTTACACAAATTCAACATAACCTCCCTGCTCTTGTACTCTGTGCCCCTATTAATAAAGCCCAGGGTACTGTATACTTTATGAACTGCTGTCTCACCCTGTCCTGTCACCTTCAATGATTCATGCACATACACCCAGGTCACACCCAGGAACAGAGGGATAGAGCAGATGAATGTGTGGCCGGAGAGATGGTGCAGGAGGGAGGGCTTTAGATCCCTGGGGCATTGGGACCGTTTCTGGGGGAGGTGGGACCTGTACAAGTTGGATGGGTTACATCTGAACAGGAACGGGACCAACATCCTCGCGGGGAGGTTTGCTGATGCTGTTGGGGTGGATTTAAACTAAATTGGCAGGGGGATGGGATCCTGAAAAGTAGTTCAGAGGGAGAGAAGCTGAGATGGAATAAGAATTTAAAATGCTAGTGAGTGAGTCTGGAAAGCAGAGAAAACATAGGCTGGATAAGAAAGAAGTGAGTTTAGCAAAGGCTAAATGGAATATATTTTCATGCAAGGAGCTTGAGAAATAAGACAGACAAGCTGAGGGCACAGATAGGTATGTGGGAGGATGATATCATAGCGATCACCAAGACTTGGCTAAAAGAAGGACAGGATTGGCAGCTCAACATTCCTGGTTACAGGATATTCAGACGAGATAGAGAGGGGGTTAGAAGAGGAGGGGGGTTGTAATATTGATCAAGGAATCGATTCTAGCAGTGAGGAGGGATGATATCCTGGAAGGATCATCAAATGAGGCCATATGGGTAGAAGTAAAAAACACAAAAGGGTTAAACACACTGTTGGGTGTTTACTATAGACCCCCAAACAGTCAGGGAGAGATAGAGATCAAATGTGTAATCAAATTTCAGAGAAGTGTAAGAATAATAAGGTAGAAATAGTGGGGATTTTAACTACCCAAATATTAACTGGAATAGTTTTAGTGTGCAAGGCAGGGAGGGAGCAAAATTCTTAAGTTGCTTCCAGGAGAACTTTTTTAGCCAGAGCGTGGAAAGCCCAACAAGGGAGGGGCAGTTCTGAGCCTAATATTAGGAAATGAGCCCGGGCAGGTGGAAGGTGTATCAGTAGGGGAGCATTTTGGAGATAGTGACCATAACTCAGTTAGATTTAGGATGGTTACAGAAAAGGATAAGGTTGGGCTGGGAATAAAAGTTCTAAACTGGGGAAAGGCTAAGTTTACTAAGATGAGATATGATTTGGCCCAAGTGGACTGGGAGCAGCTACTCGCAGATAAAACTGTGTCAGAGCAGTGGGAGGCATTCAAGGGGGTAATAGTGAGAGTACAGGGAAAATATGTTCCCATAAAGACAAAGGGGGTGACCAAGTCCGGAGAACTCTGGATGTCAAGGGACGTAAAGGTTAGGATTAAGAAAAAAAAGAGAAGCTTATGGCAGATACTGAGGGCTCAATACGGCAGAGTCCCTAGAGGAGTATAAACAGTGCAGAGGGGAACTTAAAAAGGGAATTAGGAAAGCTAAGAGAGTGCATGAGAAAGCATTGGTGGGTAAAATAAAGGAAAACCCAAAGGGATTTTTTAAATATATAAAGAGCAAGAGAATAACTAGGGAAAGAGTCGGGCCAATTAGCGACCATAGAGGTAATGTGTGTGTGGACCCGATAGACGTGGGTACAGTCCTCAATGAATACTTTGCATCAGTCTTCACAATGGAAAAGGACGATGCAGGTATAGACATCAGGGTGGAGCACTGTGAAATATTAGAGGAAATTAACATAGAGAGAGAGAGGAGGCACTCGCGGGTTTAGTGGAATTAAAAGTGGATAAATCCACAGGCCCGGATGAGGTGTATCCAAGGCTGTTGAGGGAGGCAAGGGAAGAGATATCAGGGGCCCTGGCAGTAATTCTCAAATCCTCTCTGGCCACAGGTGAGGTGCCAGAGGACTGGAAACTGCTAACATTGTCCCATCATTAAAAAAGGGAGGAAGGGATAGACCAGGAAATTACAGGCCGGTCAGTCTAACCTCGGTGGTGGGGGGAGTTACTGGAAAGAATTCTGAGGGACAGAATATTGGAAATTAACCGGGATAGTCAGCATGGATTTGTTAAGGGAAGGTCGTGTTTGACAAATTTGATCGAATTTTTTGAGGAGGTAACCAGGAGTATTGATGAGGGTAGTGCATTTGATGTGATCTACAAGGACTTTAGCAAGGCTTTTGATAAGGTCCCTCATGGCGGACTGGTCAAGAAAGTAAGAGCCCATGGGATCCAAGGCAAAGTGGCACGTCGGATTCAAAATTGGCTGAGAGGCAGGAAGCAGAGGGTGATGGTGGAGGGATGTTTCTGTGACTGGAATCTGTTTCCAGTGGGGTTCCACAGGGCTCGGTGCTGGGGCCCTTGCTGTTTGTGGTGAACATAAATTATTTGAACTTAAATGTCGGGGGTATGATCAAGAAGTTCGCGGATGACACGAAAATTGGTGAGGTGGTAAATAGTGAGGAGGATAGCCGTAAACTGCAGGAGGATTTCAATGGACTGGTCAGGTGGGCAGAGCAGTGGCAAATGGAATTCAACCCAGAAAAGTGTGAGGTAATGCACTTGGGGAGGGCTAACAAGACAAAGGATTACACTATAAATGGTAGGACCCTGGAAAGTACTGAAGATCAGAGGGACCTTGGTTACATACCTACATCCATAGATCCCTGAAGATAGCAGGGCAGGTGTTTAAGGTGGTTAAGAAGGCACATGGGATACTTGCCTTTATTAGCCGAGGCGTAGAATATAAGAGCAGGGAGGTTATGCTGGAACTGTATAAAATGCTGGTTAGGCCACAGCTGGAGTACTGTGTGCAGTTCTGATCACCACATTATAGGAAGGATGTGATTGTACTGGAGAGGGTTCAGAGGAGATTCACCAGGATGTTGCCTGGGCTGGAGGGTCTGAGCTATGAGGAAAGATTGGATAGGCCGGGGTTGTTTTCCTTGGAGCAGCGAAGGTTGAGAGGGGACCTGATAGAGGTGTATAAGATTATGAGGGGCATCGATAGGGTGGATAGGAAGGCACTTTTTCCATTAGTAGAGGGGTCAATAACCAGGGGGCATAGATTTAAGGTAAGAGGTAGAAAGCTAAGAGGGGAGTTGAGGAGAAATTTTTTCACCCAGAGAGTGGTGGGAATCTGGAAGTCACTGCCTGAAAGGGTGGTTGAGTGAGAAACTCTCATAACATTTAAGAAGTATTTAGATATTCACTTGCATTGCCATAGCCTCCAGGGCGATGGGCCAAGTGCTGGATAACGGGATTAGTGTAGTCAGATCTTTGTTGACCAGTGTGGACACGATAGGCTGAATGGCCTCCTTCTGTGCTGTAAATGTCTGAGTCAAGGAGTCTATGAGTCTACTCTGCTCCTGCGCCCCCTTTAGAATTGTACGCTTTATTTTACACTGTCTCTCCATGTTCTTCCCACCAGAATGAATCACCTCACACTTCTCCACATTGACCTTCATCTGCTCCCTATCTGCCCACCCCAGCAATGTGTCAATGTCCTGTTGAAGTTCTACACTGTCCTCCTCACAGTTCACAATTCTTCCAAGTTTCGGATCATCCACAAATTTTAAAACTGTGCCCTGTAAATCAAGGTCCAGGTCATTAATACATATCAGGAAAAGCAAGGCTGACTTTCCTTAATTAGCCCACATGTGTCCATATTATTATTAATTTTGTCCTGAATTATTGTTTCTAGAAGTTTCCCTCCACCGGAGTTAAACGAACTGGCATGATGTTGCTGGGCTTATCTTTACAGCCTATTTTGAACAAGGGTGTAACATTTGCAATTCTCCAGTCCTCTGGCACCACCTCTGTGTCTCAGGAAGACTGAACATTTCTGGCCAGTGTCTCCACAGTTTCCACTCTCACTTCCCTCAGTCTCCTGGATGCATCTCACCCGGTTCTGGCACCTTATCGACTACAATTACAGGTGACGAGGTGGCTTCCTGAGACTGTCCAGCCTCCAGGTTTGTATCTCAGGGAAATCAGCATGAGAAATCAACAAACCTGTCTATAAACCCCCTCTATAAACCCCCTCTATAAACCCCCTCTATAAACCCCCTCTATAAACCCCCTCTATAAACCCCTCTATAAACCCCCTCTATAAACCCCCTCTATAAACCCCCTCTATAAACCCCCTCTATAAACCCCTCTATAAACCCCCTCTATAAACCCCCTCTATAAACCCCCTCTATAAACACCTCTATAAACCCCCTCTATAAACCCCCTCTATAAACCCCCTCTATAAACCCCCTCTATAAACCCCCTCTATAAACCCCCTCCATAAACCCCCTCTATAAACCCCCTCTATAAACCCCCTCTATAAACCCCCTCTATAAACCCCCTCTATAAACCCCTCTATAAACCCCCTCCATAAACCCCCTCCATAAACCCCCTTTATAAACCCCCTCTATAAACCCCCTCTATAAACCCCCTCTATAAACCCCCTCTATAAACCCCCTCCATAAACCCCTCTATAAACCCCCTCCATAAACCCCCTTTATAAACCCCCTCTATAAACCCCCTCTATAAACCCCCTCTATAAACCCCCTCTATAAACCCCCTCTATAAACCCCCTTTATAAACCCCCTCTATAAACCCCCTCTATAAACCCCCTCTATAAACCCCCTCTATAAACCCCCTCTATAAACCCCCTTTATAAACCCCCTCTATAAACCCCCTCTATAAACCCCCTCTATAAACCCCTCTATAAACCCCCTCTATAAACCCCTCTATAAACCCCCTCCATAAACCCCCTCTATAAACCCCCTTTATAAACCCCCTCTATAAACCCCCTCTATAAACCCCCTCTATAAACCCCCTCTATAAACCCCCTCTATAAACCCCCTTTATAAACCCCCTCTATAAACCCCCTCCATAAACCCCCTCCATAAACCCCCTTTATAAACCCCCTTTATAAACCCCCTCTATAAACCCCCTCTATAAACCCCCTTTATAAACCCCCTCCAAAAACCCCCTCTATATACCCCCTCTATAAACAACTTCTATAAACCCCCTCTATAATTCCCCTCAATAAACCCCTTCTATAAGCTCCCTCTATAAACCCCCTCTATAAACCCCCTCTATAAACCCACTCTATAAACCCCCTCCATAAACCCCCTCTATAAACCCCCTCTATAAACCCCCTCTATAAACCCCCTCTATAAACCCCCTCTATAAACCCACTCTATAAACCCCCTCCATAAACCCCCTCTATAAACCCCCTCTATAAACCCCCTCTATAAACCCCCTCTATAAACCCCCTCTATAAACCCCCTCTATAAGGTAACTCCAAGCATCCCCAGTGGCAGGCTGGAACGCCACCAGTGTCCCTTCTCACTCAGTCTGGGAAGGAACCATGAGTATTAAAAGGCCACCCCCATGACCAGAGCCATTCCTGTGATGGGAGGGGTTCCCCACCAGACCACCCATCTAAACAACCATGGCTCTTCTTCAGTTTGCCCTTATCAGCAGGTTTCTCAGAGTGTCTCATGTAAGACCCTCCTGATGGCCTTTCTGTCTCAGTTGTCTTCAGGTGAGATTATCACATCGAGAGGCACACGGATTCTCTCAATGGGCCTCAGAAACTCAGCCCCACAGAAACTAACAATGAGGAGCCCACCCAATGTAAAGTTCCATGGGCAGGTGCCGTGACAACATGCACAGGCTCAGGAGCCACATATAGACCCAACCTCAGGTTCCCCGCAGTAAAATTCAGCCAACAGTTTCTGGGTGATTGTGGAAAGATACAGGGTCTGGGTAATGTGACATTCTACAACTGGTGCAGTTGGGACACCAGTTAGATTCGAAACAAGAGGAGCCACTCCAATCTGCCATTCAATTAAATCATAGCCGACGCTGATCTTAGCTTCAATCGCACCCCACTGTGCAGAGCAGGGGTGGCAGAGTGGGGGATGGGGAAGAGGGGGTAGAGGGGAATGGGGAGTGGGGAATTGAGGGGTAGAGAATTGAGAGCAGGGAGCACAGGAGTGAGAGTGTGGGATGGGAGGCTGAGGAACACAGGGAGCGGGGGATAGGAGATGAAGGAGTGCAGGGAGTTGTGGATGAGGAAATAGGGGTGTGAAGAAGTGTAGGATGAGGAATGGCAAGTGGAGGAGCAAGAAGAGAGAGGGATCAGGGAGGGGTGAAAATGATAGACTTTGTCCCAGCGTGTGTCCAACATCAGGAGGAACAAGCGAGTGGGTCACAGTCTAGGACAAAGTATTCAAGAGAAATTATTGTGCGCTTGTGATAAAGGGACAGCAATAACCATGGGTGATTTTAATCTACACATAAACTGGAAAAATCAGATTGGCAGTAGCCTGGATGAGGAGTTCATTGAATGCTTTCGAGATAGTTTCTTAGACCAACGTGTTCTAGAACCAACCAGAGAGCAGGTTATATTAGACTTGGTATTGTGTAACGTGACAGGATTAATTACTTACCTCAGAGTAAAGGCACCCCTGGCTAGCAGCGACCACAATATGATTGAATTTTATACTCAGTTTGAAAGGGAGAAGAGTGGGTCTAAGACTAGTATCTTAAACTTAATAAGGGCAACTATGTGGGGATGAAAGCTGAGCTAGCTGAAGTGAACTGGGAAATTAGGCTAGAGGATAGATCAATAGAGAAACAGTGGCAGATATTTAAGGGGATATTTCAGAGTATTCAGAATAAGTACATTCCCACTATAAAGAAAAATTCTAAGGGGAGGACCCACCATCTGTGGTTAGCTAAACTTGCTAAGGAAAGCATCAAACTTAAGGAAAAAGTGCAAAGACGAGAGGCAGGACAGATGGTTGGACAGAATATAAAGAATGGCAGAGAATGACTAAAAGGTTAATCAGGAGAAAGAAATTAGAGTATAAGAAGAAGCTAGCCAGAAATGTAAAAACGGATAGCAAGAGTTTCTACAGATGTTTAAAAAGGAAAAGATTAAGTAAAATGAGTGCTGGTCCTCGAGAGAGTGACAGTGGGGAGTTCATGATTGATAATAAGGAAATGGCGGAAGAAATTTAAAAATATTTTGCTTCTGTGTTCACTATAGAGGATACAAAAAAACATTCCAGTAATAGCTGCAAATCAGGAGGTGAAAGGGAGAGAGGAACTTGGTGAAATTGAAATCACTGGGGAAATGGTACTGAACAAATTGATGGAGCTGGGGGCTGACAAGTCTCCAGGTCTCGATGGACTATATCCTAGGGACTTAAAAGAGGTGGCTAATGAGGTAGTCGATGTGCTGTGTTAATTTTCCAAAATTCGCTAGATTCTGGAAAGGTTTAATCAGATTGGAAAGTAGTAAATATAATCCCTCTATTCAAGAAGAGAGGGAGGCAGAAACCAGGAAACTATAGGCCAGTTAGCTTGACGTCTGTTGTGGGGAAATTATTAGAATCGATCATTAAGGAGATTATTGCTGGGCACTTAGAAGAGCTCAAGGCAATCGGGAAGAGTCAGCATGGTTTTGTGAAAGGAAAATCATGTTTAACCAATTTATTGGAGTTTTTTGAAGGAATAACATACACAGTGGATAAAGGGGAGCCTGTAGACATGCAGTACTTGGATTTCCAGAAGGTATTTGATAAGGTGCCACACCAAAGATTATGACAGAAAATAAAAGTGCATGGTATAGTGGGTAATATATTAGCATGGATTGAAGATTGGCTGGCTGGCAGAAAGCAGAGAGTTGGCATAAATGGTCTTTTTCGGATTGGCAGGATGTGACGAGTGGAGTCCCACAGGGGTCTGTGCTGGGGTCTCAACCTTTTATGATTTACATCAATGACTTAGATAAGCGGTGTGAGGACATGGTAGCTAAATTTGCAGATGACACAAAGAGAGGTCGGGAAGTATGTTGTGAAGAGGACATGAGGTTGCAGATGGATATAGTTAGGTTGAGTGAGTGGGCAAAGATCTGGCAAATGGAGTTTAATGTGGGAAAATGTGCAGTTGTTCATTTTGGCAGGAAGAACAAAAAAGCAGAGTATTATTTAAATGGAGAATGGCTGCATAACTCTGAGGTGCAGAGGGATCTAGGTGTTCTAGTACATGAGACACAAAACGTTAGTATGCAGGTACAGCAAGTAATTAAGAAGGCTAATGGAATGCTATCCTTTATTACGAGAGGGATTGAATATAAAAGTAAGGATGTTATGCTTCAGTTATACAGGCATTGGTGAGAGCACATCTCAAATACTGTGTGCAGTTTTGGCCTCTTTGGTAAGGGGATCAAAGGTTATGGGGAGAAGGCGGGAAAATGGGGTTGAGAAACTTATCAGCCATGATTGAATGGCGGAGCAGACTCAATGGGCCGAATGGCCTAATTTGTGCTCCTATGTCTTATGATCTATGGTCTTATGATCTTTTTTAAGGAAGGATGTAAATGCATTGGAGGCGGTTCAGAGGAGGTTTACTAGATTGATACCTGGAATGAGTGGGTTGTCTTATGAGGAAAGGTTGGACAGACTGGGCTTGTTTCCACTGGAGTTTAGAAGAGTGAGGGGTGATTTGATTGAAGTAAACAAGATCCTGAATGGCATTGACAAATTGGACGTGGAAAGGATGTTTCCTCTTGTGGGTGAGTCCAGAACTAGGGCTCCCTGTTTTAAAATTAGGGGTCACCCTTTTAGGACAGAGATGAGGAGAATTGTTTTCTCTCTGAGGGTTGTGCTACTTTGGAACTCTCTGTCTCAGAAGGTGGTGGAGATGGGGGGGTCACTGAATATTTTTAATGCAGAGGTAGATAGATTCTTGTTAGGCACAGAATCAAAGGTTATCGGGGTTAGATGGGAACGTGGAAATCCAAACACAAGAAGATCAGCCATGATCTTATTGAATGGCGCAGCAGTCTCAAGGGGCCGAATGGCCTACTCCTGTTCCTATTTCTTATGTTCTTCTGTGACAGGCTGACTTGGGGGACCCACAAATTCCATCTCTCATGTTTTCCGTCTGTTTCCTGATCTCAGTTATTGGCAGAAATTATTGCTGAAGAGACAGAAAAAGAAAATCAGAAAGCAAAGAAAGGGAACGTGAAAGAGGCCCCGAAGGAAGAGAAGAAAGGAAAGAAGAGGAAACAGAAAGCAGAGGTGAATCTGGAAAACAGGACAATACACCGCACTGTACACACTGTATAATACACAGGACAATACACCGCACTTACACACTGTGTATAATACACAGGACAATACACTGCACTGTACACACTGTGTATAATACACAGGACAATACACCGCACTGTACACACTGTATAATACACAGGACAATACACTGCACTGTACACACTGTATAATACACAGGACAATACACCGCACTGTACACACTGTGTATAATACACAGGACAATACACCGCACTGTACACACTGTATAATACACAGGACAATACACCACACTGTACACACTGTATAATACACAGGACAATACACCGCACTGTACACACTGTATAATACACAGGACAATACACCGCACTGTACACACTGTGTATAATACACAGGACAATACACCGCACTGTACACACTGTATATAATACACAGGACAATACACCGCACTGTACACACTGTGTATAATACACAGGACAATACACCGCACTGTACACATTGTATAATACACAGGACAATACACTGCACTGTACACACTGTGTATAATACACAGGACAATACACCGCACTGTACACACTGTATATAATACACAGGACAATACACCACACTGTACACACTGTATAATACACAGGACAATACACCGCACTGTACACACTGTATAATACACAGGACAATACACCGCACTGTACACACTGTGTATAATACACAGGACAATACACCGCACTGTACACACTGTGTATAATACACAGGACAATACACCGCACTGTACACACTGTGTATAATACACAGGACAATACACCGCACTGTACACACTGTGTATAATACACAGGGCAATACACCGCACTGTACACACTGTATAATACACAGGACAATACACCGCACTGTACACACTATATATAATACACAGGACAATACACCGCACAGTACACACTGTATAATACACAGGACAATACACCACACTGTACACACTGTATAATACACAGGACAATACACCACACTGTACACACTGTATAATACACAGGACAATACACCGCACTGTACACACTGTGTATAATACACAGGACAATACACCACACAGTCTCACCAAGCCCTGTATAATTGCAGCAAGACATCCCTGTTCCTGTACTCGAATCCTCTGGCTATGAAGGCCAACATACCATTTGCCTTCTTTACCGCCTGCTGCACCTGCATGCTTACCTTCAGCGACTGGTGTACAAGGACACCCA
>NC_135882.1:179426837-179581837 GCF_964194155.1 Cetorhinus maximus | reverse complement strand
AGACCTGCCCGTCCAAGCTTAAGGCTGGTGGTCAGGCCAGGAGCCCCAGCGGGTTCCAGATAATACAGGAAACCCCATCCACTGGCGGGATGAGGCTTCATGTCCATTTTTTAAGAATTTAATAAAGTTTATGTCATTTTTATTAACATGTCCCATCTTGTGTGACATTGTCACATGAGGGGAACATGTTAATAATATTTTTATTTCTCTATCTTTTAAGTTTTTTAGACTGTCACTGATCTCCCTGAGACAGGACTCTGCCCCAGGGAGCAGTGAGCACTTTGACAGCTGGGGATTCCCTCCCCCGCCCCCTGCACAGGAAGCGATTCCCATCGGACAGGCTGCCGGACGGGCCTTAATTGGCCCACCCACTCAAACTGCCCGCGGGCCCCGTTTCGGCAGCGGGGGTCGGCTGTCCACCCACCACCGAGCCGGTGGGGCCCACACACCAACCGAGGGCTAAATTCTGCCCAAAGTCTTTGTAATCCATCTGTTTTTGGCACCATTACAATCGCAGAACTCCAATAGTGTGACTGGGGTCTGACTGTGACTGGGCTCTGACTGTGACTGGGCTCTGACTGTGACTGGGCTCTGACTGTGACTGGGCTCTGACTGTGACTGGGCACTGACTGTGACTGGGCTCTGACTGTGACTGGGCTCTGATTGTGACTGGGCACTGATTGTGACCGGACTCTGATTGTGACTGGGCTCTGACTGTGACTGGGCTCTGACTGTGACTGGGCACTGATTGTGACCGGACTCTGTTTGTGACTGGGCTCAGATTGTGACCGGACTCTGATTGTGACTGGGCTCAGATTGTGACTGGGCTCAGATTTTGACTGGGCTCTGATTGTGACTGGGCTCTGACTGTGACGGGGCTCTCACTGTGACGGGGCTCTGACTGTGACTGGGTTCTGATTGTGACTGGGTTCTGATTGTGACTGGGCTCAGATTGTGACTGGGCTCAGATTGTGACTGGGCTCTGACTGTGACTGGGCTCTGACTGTGACTGGGCTCCGATTGTGACTGGGCTCCGATTGTGACTGGGCTCCGACTGTGACTGGGCTCCGACCGTGACTGGGCTCCGATTGTGACTGGGCTCCGACTGTGACTGGGCTCTTATTGTGACTGGGCTCTGATTGTGACTGGGCTCTGATTGTGACTGGGCTCTGACTGTGACTGGGCTCCGACTGTGACTGGGCTCCGACTGTGACTGGGCTCCGACTGTGACTGGGCTCCGATTGTGACTGGGCTCCGATTGTGACTGGACTCCGATTGTGACTGGGCTCAGATTGTGACTGGGCTCAGATTGTGACTGGGCTCTGATTGTGACTGGGCTCTGACTGTGACGGGGCTCTGACTGTGACGGGGCTCTGACTGTGATGGGGCTCTGACTGTGACGGGGTTCTGATTGTGACTGGGCTCAGATTGTGACTGGGCTCTGAATGTGACTGGGCTCTGACTGTGACTGGGTTCTGATTGTGACCGGGCTCCGATTGTGACTGGGCTCCGACCGTGACTGGGCTCCGACCGTGACTGGGCTCCGACCGTGACTGGGCTCCGACCGTGACTGGGCTCTGATTGTGACTGGGCTCTGATTGTGACTGGGCTCTGATTGTGACTGGGATCTGATTGTGACTGGGCTCTGATTGTGACTGGGCTCTGACTGTGACTGGGCTCTGACTGACTGGGCTTTGATTGTGACTGGGCTCTGACTGTGACTGGGCTCTGACTGTGACTGGGCTCTGACTGTGACTGCGCTCTGATTGTGACTGGGCTCTGACTGGGCTCTGACATGACTGTGACTGGGCTCTGACTGTGACTGGGCTCTGATTGTGACTGGGCTCTGATTGTGACTGGGCTCTGAATGTGACTGATCTCTGACTGTGGCTGGGATCTGAATGTGACTGGTCTCTGACTGTGACTGGGCTCTGACTGTAACTGGGCTCTGATTGTGACTGGGCTCTGATTGTGACTGGGCTCTGACTGTGACTGGGCTTAGACTGTGACTGGGCTCTGACTGTGACTGGGCCCTGACTGTGACTGGGCCCTGACTGTGACTGGGCCCTGACTGACTGGGTTCTGACTGTGACTGGGCTCTGACTGTGACTGGGCTCTGACTGTGACTGACTATGACTGGGCCCTGACTGTGTCTGGGCTCTGACTGTGACTGGGCTCCGACTGTGACTGGGCTCCGATTGTGACTGGGCTCCGATTGTGACTGGGCTCCGATTGTGACTGGGCTCCGATTGTGACTGGGCCCTGATTGTGACTGGGCCCTGACTGTGACTGGGCCCTGACTGTGACTGGGCCCTGACTGTGACTGGGCCCTGACTGTGACTGGGCCCTGACTGTGACTGGGCCCTGACTGTGACTGGGCTCTGACTGTGACTGGGCTCTGACTGTGACTGGGCTCTGACTGTGACTGGGCTCTGACTGTGACTGACTATGACAGGGCCCTGACTGTGACTGGGCTCTGACTGTGACTAGGCTCTGACTGTGACTGGGCTCTGACTGTGACTGGGCTCCGATTGTGACTGGGCTCCGATTGTGACTGGGCTCCGATTGTGACTGGGCTCCGATTGTGTCTGGGCTCCAATTGTGACTGGGCTTTGATTGTGACTGGTCTCTGACTGTGACTGGGCTCTGACTGTGACTGGGCTCTGACTGTGACTGCGCTCTGATTGTGACTGGGCTCTGACTGGGCTCTGACATGACTGTGACTGGGCTCTGACTGTGACTGTGGTTTGCCTGTGACTGGGCTCTGACTGTGACTGGGCTCTGACTGTGACTGGGCTCTGATTGCGACTGGGCTCTGACTGCGACTGGGCTCTGACTGCGACTGGGCTCTGACTGCGACTGGGCTCTGACTGCGACTGGGCCCTGACTGCGACTGGGCCCTGACTGTGACTGGGCCCTGACTGTGACTGGGCTCTGACTGTGACTGGGCTCTGACTGTGACTGGGCTCCGACTGTGACTGGGCTCCGACTGTGACTGGGCTCCGACCGTGACTGGGCTCCGACCGTGACTGGGCTCCGACCGTGACTGGGCTCTGATTGTGACTGGGCTCTGATTGTGACTGGGATCTGATTGTGACTGGGCTCTGATTGTGACTGGGCTCTGACTGTGACTGGGCTCTGACTGACTGGGCTTTGATTGTGACTGGGCTCTGACTGTGACTGGGCTCTGACTGTGACTGGGCTCTGACTGTGACTGCGCTCTGATTGTGACTGGGCTCTGACTGGGCTCTGACATGACTGTGACTGGGCTCTGACTGTGACTGGGCTCTGATTGTGACTGGGCTCTGAATGTGACTGATCTCTGACTGTGGCTGGGATCTGAATGTGACTGGTCTCTGACTGTGACTGGGCTCTGACTGTAACTGGGCTCTGATTGTGACTGGGCTCTGATTGTGACTGGGCTCTGACTGTGACTGGGCTTAGACTGTGACTGGGCTCTGACTGTGACTGGGCCCTGACTGTGACTGGGCCCTGACTGACTGGGTTCTGACTGTGACTGGGCTCTGACTGTGACTGGGCTCTGACTGTGACTGACTATGACTGGGCTCTGACTGTGACTGGGCTCTGACTGTGACTGGGCTCCGATTGTGACTGGGCTCCGATTGTGACTGGGCTCCGATTGTGACTGGGCTCCGATTGTGACTGGGCTGTGATTGTGACTGGGCCCTGACTGTGACTGGGCCCTGACTGTGACTGGGCCCTGACTGTGACTGGGCCCTGACTGTGACTGGGCCCTGACTGTGACTGGGCTCTGACTGTGACTGGGCTCTGACTGTGACTGGGCTCTGACTGTGACTGGGCTCTGACTGTGACTGGGCTCTGACTGTGACTGGGCTCTGACTGTGACTGACTATGACAGGGCCCTGACTGTGACTGGGCTCTGACTGTGACTAGGCTCTGACTGTGACTGGGCTCTGACTGTGACTGGGCTCCGATTGTGACTGGGCTCCGATTGTGACTGGGCTCCGTTTGTGACTGGGCTCTGACTGTGACTGGGCTTAGACTGTGACTGGGCTCTGACTGTGACTGGGCCCTGACTGTGACTGGGCCCTGACTGTGACTGGGCCCTGACTGTGACTGGGCCCTGACTGTGACTGGGCCCTGACTGTGACTGGACTCTGACTGTGACTGGGCTCTGACTGTGACTGGGCTTAGTCTGTGACTGGGCTCTGACTGTGACTGGGCCCTGACTGTGACTGGGCCCTGACTGTGACTGGGCCCTGACTGTGACTGGGTTCTGACTGTGACTGGGCTCTGACTGTGACTGGGCTCTGACTGTGACTGATTATGACTGGGCCCTGACTGTCACTGGGCTCTGACTGTGACTAGCCTCTGACTGTGACTGGGCTCTGACTGTGACTGTGCTCTGACTGTGACTGATTATGACTGGGCCCTGACTGTCACTGGGCTCTGACTGTGACTAGGCTCTGACTGTGACTAGGCTCTGACTGTGACTGTGCTCCGATTGTGACTGGGCTCCGATTGTGTCTGGGCTCCAATTGTGACTGGGCTCTGACTGTGACTGGGACCTGATTGTGACTGCGCTCTGACTGTGACTGGGATCTGACTGTGACAGGGCTCTGAATGTGACTGGGCTCTGACTGACTGGGCTCTGACTGACTGGGCTTTGATTGTGACTGGTCTCTGACTGTGACTGGGCTCTGACTGTGACTGGGCTCTGACTGTGACTGCGCTCTGATTGTGACTGGGCTCTGACTGGGCTCTGACATGACTGTGACTGGGCTCTGACTGTGACTGGGGTTTGCCTGTGACTGGGGTTTGCCTGTGACTGGGCTCTGACTGTGACTGGGCTCTGACTGTGACTGGGCTCTGATTGCGACTGGGCTCTGACTGCGACTGGGCTCTGACTGCGACTGGGCTCTGACTGCGACTGGGCTCTGACTGCGACTGGGCTCTGACTGCGACTGGGCCCTGACTGTGACTGGGCCCTGACTGTGACTGGGCTCTGACTGTGACTGGGCTCTGACTGTGACTGGGCTCCGACTGTGACTGGGCTCCGATTGTGACTGGGCTCCGGTTGTGACTGGGCTCCGACTGTGACTGGGCTCTGACTGTTACTGGGCTCTGATTGTGACTGGGCTCTGACTGACTGGGCTCTGATTGTGACTGGGCTCTGATTGTGACTGGGCTCTGACTGACTGAGCTTTGATTGTGACTGGGCTCTCATTGTGACTGGGCTCTGACTGTGACTGGGCTCTGATTGTGACTGGGCTCTGATTGTGACTGGGCTCTGATTGTGACTGGGCTCTGACTGTGACTGGGCTCTGACTGTGACTGGGCTCTGACTGTGACTGGGCTCTGACTGTGACTGTGATCTGATTTTGACTGGGCTCTGATTGTGTCTGGGCTCTGACACGACCGAGACTGGGCTCTGACAGTGAGGGGGCTATGATTGTGACTGGGCTCTGACTGTGACTGGGCTCTGATTGTGACTGATCTCTGACTGTGGCTGAGCTCTGACTGTGACTGGGATCTGACTGTGACTGGTTTCTGACTGTGACTGGGCTCTGACTGTGACTGGGCTCTGACTGTGACTGGGCTCTGACTGTTACTGGGCTCTGACTGTTACTGGGCTCTGACTGTTACTGGGCTCTGACTGTGACTGGGATCTGATTGTGACTGGGCTCTGATTGTGACTGGACTCTGACATGACTGTGACTGGGCTCTGACTGTGAGGGGGCTATGATTGTGACTGGGCTATGATTGTGACTGGGCTCTGACTTTGACTGGGCTCTGACTGTGTCTGGGCTCTGACTGTGACTGATCTCTGACTGTGACTGGGCTCTGACTGTGACTGGGCTCTGACTGTGACTGGGCTCTGACTGTGACTGGGCTCTGACTGTGACTGGGCTCTGATTGTGACTGGGCTTTCACTGTGACTGGGATCTGACTGTGACTGGGCTCTGACCGTGACTGGGCTCTGACCGTGACTGGGCTCTGACCGTGACTGGGCTCTGATTGTGACTGGGCTCCGATTATGACTGGGCTCCGATTATGACTGGGCTCCGCCTGTGACTGGGCTCCGACTGTGACTGGGCTCCGACTGTGACTGGGCTCCGACTGTGACTGGGCTTTGACTGTGACTGGGCTCTGACTGTGACTGGGCTCCGATTGTGACTGGGATCGGATTGTGACTAGGCTCTGATTGTGACTGGGCTTCTCTATGATGTCATTTTCAAGCATAAATTGAACATCATTCTGCACTTGAGGCCGTTTTACTGGATTCAATCCAAGTGGGTGTTGCTTTATTGAAACTGAATCCCTCAGATCAACATCATGCAAAGCCAAATCTACTTTCCCTGGTCTATTTCCACAAACTGCTTTGTGCGACTGCAACAGCTCTGATAAATCACTGTGACAGTTTTCTGGAAGGTAACTTAACATCACATTCAGATTCTTAAGCATTTCCTCATTGTCCAATTTAATCAGAGGAAGGTCAATTTCAGAATCTTTAATTTCTGTTTCCTCCTCCTTCCCTACCACTAAGGGTATCTCCTCCTGTTTACCCTCTCTGTCAAAGCACCTTTTTGACATGTTTATGTGGCACACTTACTGAGTCTTTCTTATATCTGGGTATTCACTACATAGTTTACCTCAGTCCGTCTCTTTTCTACCTGGTAAGGTCCACTAAACCTCGCCTTTGAAGGTTCACCCGACACTGGCAACAACACTGACACCTTTTCCCAGCCATAAAACTATGAGCCTTTGCCCTTTTATCCACGGTTGCCTTCATCACTTGCTGAGGTATCTTTAAATGTTCCATAACTGGCTCACATGTCCTACTCACTCTCTCTCTGAAATCTGTCACATAATCCAGGAGAGTAGTTTCAGAGCTTTGACTCACTAATTTCTCCTGAATCAGTTTGAGTGGTGACCATAAATTAACTCAAAAGGACTGAACCCTGTTGACACATTAGGGGCGTCTCTAATAGCAAACAGCAAGAATGGAATCCCTCAATCCCAATCATGTGGATAATCTCGACTGTGTGCACTAATTATGCCCTTTAAAGCCTGATGCCATCTTTCTAAGGCAGTTTCTGTTTCAGGCTGATCAGCTGCTGATCTAAACTGCTTTATTCTTAGGCTGTTCATTACTTCTTTCAACACTTGTGACATGAAATTCGATCCATAATCCAACTGTATTTCTCTCGTTAATCCATATCTTGTAAAGAATTTGGTCAACTCTTCTACAATCACCTTTGCTGTGATCTTTCTTTAAGGTGTTGCTTCTGAAAATCTCGTGGACCCATCCATGATTGTCAGTAAGAGCTGACTTTTAGTTCTGGGGGGGGTCCTACACAATCCATTAGGAGCATGTTAAAAGCTTCCTCAAATGTTGGAATTGGAATGAAAGGTGCAGGTTTAATTGCTGCTTGAGGTTTACCTATCACTTGACACGTGTGGTATGTTTGGCAGAATTTACTTACATCTTTATGTAATCCAGGCCAATAGAAATGTTTTTGTTTCTTAGCTTGAGTTGTCCTACTCTCAAAATTTCATTCCGATACCCAGATAGTATCACTACTTGGTGCACTATTGCCCACTTTTCATCTGCCAGAACATACGATGGTCTCAATTTCCCCATTAGCGTATTGTTTTTAAGGTAATAACATTCTGGAATGTATTCTGCTTCAGTTTCAGAATAAGCTGCCTGGTGTAACTATTTTAAGTCTGGATCCTGCTGCTGTAACTCCACTAACTTCAAGGAACTAAACACCTCAGCCTCATCCTCTTCAACCTTCTCTTCCTGAGTAACCTTTTTAAAGATGGAAGCAGCTAACTGAGTTTCCGCATCCTCCCCCTGCCTTTTGGATTCTTCCCCTTTCTGTTTAAGCTTGTGTGCCTGTGGCTTTGTCACCACATCACAATCTGGAACCAGTCCAGGATGCTCCTTCTGTAAAATCTCTGTTGATTGCATTTCAGTAAGATCCTCTACTACATTAGCATAGTCAATATTTGTGATCCAGCTATATCAATTCCTAGAATAAATTGAATCCCAGAAATAGGCAATTTCTCCACCACTCCAACAATCATCTTCCTCTTTTCAAATCACTTTTTAAATTTAGTTTATATAATGAAGTAGGCTTGAACCACCCCCCCCACCTCACCCACCCCAACCACCTCCCCCCACCCCCCCCCCCCCACCCCCACCCCCATGAATTCCACTAACTAACATTTCCTCCTGCACATCTGGACAACAGATGGCACTACCTCGTAACATTAATGACTGGCTAGCTCCTGTATCTCCTAAGATACAGTCTTCCCTGTTCTTCCCAGAACACGTGGATATACTTTCCCTTCGCATTTAAAATCTTTAAACATCTCTGTAATTTGCCCTTCAGAAATTCCTTGGGTAGGTTGTGAACATATCCCCATCTCTCTGGCTAATACTGACTCTTCCTTTTTCACCTGTACACAGGATGCTGGTCTGTCCTGCACTTGAGTCTCAGAGCCCACAGCACTTTTACTTACAGAGCTCTTCTGAGTTCCTATCACTGCAATCAGTTTCCCATTTAACCTCCAACAACTTGATCTTATATGTCCAGCCTTGTTACAATGGTAACATACTACTTTTCTTCCTTCACATTTGTCTTCCACCTTTCCCTCTTTAATGGATTGGTGTCCTTCAACTGGCTTCTTGTTACCAACATTTTTACCATCACTAGGTTTCCACTAACTCCAATTCTCTTGCTGACTCCCACATGATCCTTTTCCCACTCTCAACTATCTGTATGATATATCCTAAGTATCAGCTAAAACAGGAAATTCCCTGATCTTCTTAGTTTGTCAGTCATCTAAGTATGTTTTGATAGTTACTGAAATACTATCTCTAAATTCTTCCATAATTATAATCTCTCTTACATTTTCAAAAGTCTTGTTTAACTTTAATGTCCTAAACAATTGATCCCAGAGAGTTTCTTACTCTCTTGCAAACTCTGCAAATATCTGATTAAGCCTCTTATTTACGGTAATAAATTTCAACTGATAAGCTTCAGGGACAAGCTCATGAACGTTTAGCATCACCTTTTTTACTGCCTCATAGTCTGCAGATTGTTCCTCTGATACGCAAGTGTACGCAATCATTGCTGCACCTGACAAAACACTCTGTAACACTATTGTCCAAGCATCTCTTGCCCAATTCAACTTTATAGCTATCTTTTCAAATTAGGTTAAATATCTTTCAACTCCATCCTTTGTAAATTTAGGCACTAACCAAAGAGTTTTAATCAGATCAAATTCCTCAAAGGGATCAAAGTCACCACCTGAATCACTTGGTGGAAGTTCCTGTGCCTGTTGGTGTCGAGTGTAGTGCCACGGCAGGTGTGGGCAGACAATATGGTAGGAAGCGTTGGTATTTCTAAATCATGTGACCTGTCCTCTACATGCAGCACAGACATCATGAAACCAGATTGTGACTGTCCGCTCCGCCTGTCAATGGTGGATCACCGATCCCATTGCTTAACATCAGGAACTTCATTTTAATACAGCTGCATATCATTCTAAGTCCTGCTCACCAGAACCATCCCACACATGTCAGATTTATCACCCACGTTGGCTGGAAACCAGGCCAGTGCAGAACACGCTTGACAAGTGTGACAAGTGGGGGTGGAGGGGCGTGGGGGTGGGAGTGGGCGTGGGGGTGGGGGTGGGAGTGGGCGTGGGGATGGGGTTGGGGGTGTGGGTGGGGGTGGGGGTGTGGGTGGGGGTGGATGTGGGGGTGGGGGTGGGGGTGGGTGTGGGTGTGGGGGTGGGGGTGGGTGTATGGGTGGGGTGGGTGTGTGGGTGAGGGTGAGTGTGGGGGTGGGCTGGGGGTGGGGTGGAGAGGGGGGAGTGGGTGTGGGGGTGGTGGGGGTGGGGGTGGTGGAGGTGGGAGTGGGGGTGGGGGTGGGGGTGGTGGGGGTGGGAGTGGTGGGGCTGGTGGTGGGTTTGGGGGTGGGGGTTGTGGTGGTGGGGGTGGTGGGGGTGGGGGTTGGGCTGGTGGTGGGTTTGGGGGTGGGGGTTGTGGTGGGGGTGGTGGTGGTGGGTTTGGGGGTGGGGGTGGAGGGGGGTGGGGGTGGGGGTGTGGGTGGGGGTGGGTGTGGGGGTGGGGGTGGAGGGGGGTGGGGGTGGGTGTGTGGGTGGGGTGGGTGTGTGGGTGGGGGTGGGTGTGGGTGTGGGTGTGGGGGTGGGTGTGGGGGTGGGGTGGAGAGGGGGGAGTGGGTGTGGGGGTGGTGGGAGTGGGGGTGGGTGTGGGGGTGGGGGTGGTGAGGGGTGGGTGTGGGGGTGGATGTGGGGATGGGGGTGCGGGTGGTGGAGATGGGGGTGTGGGTGGGGGTGGTGGGGGTGGGGGTAGGGGTGGTGGGGGTGGGGGTGGTGGGGCTGGTGGTGGGTTTGGGGGTGGGGGTTGTGGTGGTGGGGGTGGTGGATGTGGGGGTGGGGGTGGGGGTGGGGGTGATGGAGGTGGGGGTGGGGGTGGGGGTGGTGGGGCTGGTGGTGGGTTTGTGGGTGGGGGTTTGGGGTGGTGGTGCGGGTGTGGGTGGTGAGGGGTGGGGCTGGGGGAGGGGGGGATATAGGGGGAAGACTCGAAACCTGTAAATGAAGCTGAAAATCATCATTACACGTCACTCAGTGATTATATTTTCAGATTATAAAGTGACAAAATGTGTTCACCCGCCCAACCACTTGGTTTTTCCAGACCTACCACTTTTTCTCGGTGCTGCCCTGACATCCGCAGCAGGGGTGGAGACAGCCTGTGCGATGGTCGGCCCCGTTGCCTCTGATGACTCCGGTGTGGGTCCTCTGGAGATATGAGGCCTTGAGGGCCCCGGTTTGCTTTGGCTGCCCTCCTGTGGGCCGGCTGCTTAGGGGGCAGAGGACAAGGCAGAGGGGGTCACAGGCAAAGGGGACTCAGAGGGAGTGGACGGCCTCTGAGATTCCTGAGTGAGTGACCCAGGGGCATCCACCGGCCGCTCCTCCTCCCTTCGGGTGCCCGAGGGGCCCGGCCTGACTCCATGAGGGGAAGGAGCGTCTGGGGGGACATTGAGGTGCCCCATTTCACTCCCATGTTTCCAATGCAGGAACTCACCCATGTCTACCCCAATTGAGTGCAGATCTGCCCACATCTCTGCATTCTGCTGGACCAGGGTCTCCATGGCATCCACCATCCTCCCCATGGAGACCTCCACACTGAGAACAGGCGGATGCACTCCTTCGTGTGCCCCTCTGATGAGTTGGAAGGCTGAATCTAGAGGCTTGTTATCTGACTCGGACCTCACAGACCCTCTTCCCCAGCAGCCCTCCGAGTGCCGAGGAGCTCGGCTGAACCTGCCTCCTCCTGCTGTGGACACGTGTCCGTGCGGTGACCACCAGATTGTGAACCTGAGCCTGCTCTAGATCTAGGTCCCACCGAGGTGTGTGTCTCTGCGCTGGTGG
The DNA here is from genome assembly GCF_964194155.1 of Cetorhinus maximus. Lineage (NCBI taxonomy): Eukaryota > Metazoa > Chordata > Chondrichthyes > Lamniformes > Cetorhinidae > Cetorhinus > Cetorhinus maximus. Next base: position 179,570,383 of record NC_135882.1, on the reverse strand, counting down.
AGGGTGTGGGTAAGCACTTTGACAGGTCTTCCGGGCTGCTTATTTCCAGTTCTTCACTGGAGGAGGTGCCTCTTGGCTGGAGGTGAGGATGTGGATGGAGCTGAGGGACTGGCTGGCTGAGGGTGTCGGTCGCTTGGCAGAGCTCCCTGTGAACCAAAGTAGAGATAATTAGTGCTGGCAGCAGAGTCAGGAGCAGGAGAGAGAGACACTCACAGTTGTGTTGAGAGAGAGAGGATGTGGTGCAGGATCCTCGCGAGGGTATTCGCTGCCAACCTCACCTTCGCCACAGGCAGGGTCCGCGTCCTCACGAGTCAGTGCGATAGCACATTCCTCAAAGTGAGTGAGGGACCTAATGTGGGCCACTCCACCCCCGGTCTGGGACCTCTCCCTGCGGCTGTGAGCCAGCTTCTCCTGCATGGAAACAGGTGGAGAGAGTGTGAGTGGGACACATGGCACTGCCTGGAATGTTTGTGTGGCGAGCGGAGCCATGGACAGGATGAAGGCGCGAGTTCCAGAGGATATGAGCCTGGTGGAGATGTGAGGGTGTGTGTGAGAGTTAGTGATGTTGAGGTGTGAGATCCCTATGGATGTGTGATGGGTTTGGGAGTGTGTGAGTTGAGAGTGATTAGAAAAGTGAGTTAACCGGCAGAACGGAGACCATTCATCCTCTTGTGGCACTGGGTGGCTGTCCTCTTCTGCAGGGCATTGACGCTGACCTGCACTGACACCATCTCCCATGCTGGATTGGTGAGACTTTGCTTGCTGGTCTTTGGCCAAAGCAGGGGTAGAGGACATCACGGCCTGTACGGCATCCAAAAGGTGCTGTGTAGTGAGTCCGTGTGTGCGTGTGTGTGTCTGTGTAAGTAAGTTTGTGTGTGTGCGTGTGTGTGTGTGTGTCTGTGTAGTGAGACTGTGTCTCTGCAGTGAATCTGTGTGTGTGTCTGTGTAGTGAGACTGTGTGTGTGTGTAGTGAGTCTGTGTGTGTGTGTGTCTGTGTATGTGCAGTGAGACTGTGTGTCTGTGTCTGTGCAGTGAGACTGTGTGTATGTGTGTGTGTCTGTGCAGTGAGACTGTGTGTGTGTAGTGCGTCTGGGTGTGTGTGTGTCTGTGTATGTGCAGTGAGACTGTGTCTGTGTAGTGAATCTGTGTATGTGTGTGTGTGTCTGTGTAGTGAGTCTGTGTGTGCGTGTGTGAGTCTGTGTAGGTAAGTTTGTGTATGTGTGTCTGTGTAGTGAGACTGTGTCTCTGTAGTGAATCTGTGTGTGTGTGTCTGTGTCTGTGCAGTGAGACTGTGTGTGTGTAGTGAGCCTGTGTGTGTGTGTGTGTGTCTGTGTATGTACAGTGAGACTGTGTCTGTGTAGTGAGTCTGTGTATGTGTGTCTGTGTAGTGAGACTGTGTCTCTGTAGTGAATCTGTGTGTGTGTGTGTGTGTGTATGTGTATGTCTGTGTCTGTGCAGTGAGACTGTGTGTGTGTAGTGAGTCTGTGTGTGTGTGTGTCTGTGTATGTACAGTGAGACTATGTCTGTGTAGTGAATCTGTGTATGTGTGTCTGTATATGTGTCTCTGTGTATGTGTCTCTGTGCCTGTGCAGTGAGACTGTGTCTCTGTAGTGAATCTGTGTGTGTGTGTGTGTGTGTGTGTGTGTGTGTGTATGTGTGTGTGTCTGTGTAGTGAGACTGTGTCTCTGTAGTGAATCTGTGTGGGGGTGTGTGTGTGTGTATGTGTGTCTCTGTGCCTGTGCAGTGAGACTGTGTCTGTGCAGTGAGTGTGTGTGTGTATGTATGTGTGTGTGTGTGTGTGTGTGCAGCGAGACTGTGTGTGTGTGTGTCTCTGTGCCTGTGCAGTGAGATGGTGTCTGTGCAGTGAGACTGTGTGTGTGTGTCCCTGGTTGGTGATCCGTATACATGCAGCTTGCTAGAGTTGTAAACTGCTAATTGAGGCCAGAGATTTCCCTGCAGTCTGCAATCAGTGTTGGAGACACTATGATAGGCGTCTGTATCTAACCAGTCAGTGTGTAAACCCGGCTCCCATGTGAATGGGCTGCTCACAGTCCTGGGCTGTCAGAGCCCAGTGAGGGTCACCACCTTCAGGAGGCACTGTGTGTGATCAGGGGAAAGTAAAAAGGTGAATAAAATGTGATTTAGTGATGTCCATAATCGGGTCAATGCCTCCAGTTTAACAGCAGTGTTCTTGCCTCCCAGCTGTGTGGAAGGAACGTGATGAATCCACCAACCTGAGACAGCAGCATGATGTGGAACTGGAGAAAGAGACAAAGAGAAAGGAGGTGGAGACCGAGATCCGATTTCAGGTGGGAGTCCGAGCGGAAACCAGACTGACCCCTCCCCCAAACCCCGTCTCCGAGCTCAAACCCACACTGATACCCCCCAGAATCACAGAATCTCACAGTGTAGAAGAGGCCCTTCGGCCCATCGAGTCTGTACCGACACGTGAGAAACACCTGACCTACCTACCTAATCCCATTTACCAGCACTTGGCCCATAGCCTTGAATTTTATGACGTGCCAAGTGCTCATCCAGGTACTTTTAAAGGATGTGAGGCAACCCGCCTCCACCACCCTCCCAGGCAGTGCATTCCAGACCGTCACCACCCTCTGGGTAAAAAAATTTTTCCTCACATCCCCCCTAAACCTCCTGCCCCTCACCTTGAATTTATGTCCCCTCGTGACTGACCCTTCAACTAAGGGGAACAGCTGCTCCCTATCCATCCTGTCCATGCCCCGCATAATCTTGTACACCTCGATCAGGTCGCCCCTCAGTCTTCTCTGCTCCAGGAAAACAACCCAAGTCTATCCAACCTCTCTTCATAACTTAAATGTTTCATCCCAGGCAAGATCCTGGTGAATCTCCTCTGCACCCCCTCCAGTGCAATCACATCCTTCCTATAAAGTGGCGACCAGAACTGCACACAGTACTCCAGCTGTGGCCTCACCAAGGTTCTATACAACTCCAACATGACCTCCCTACTTTTGTAATCTATGCCTCGATTGATAAAGGCAAGTGTCCCATATGCCTTTTTCACTACCCCACTAACATGCCCCATCACCTTCAGAGATCTATGGACACACACGCCAAGGTCCCTTTGTTCCTCAGAACTTCCTAGTGTCATGCCGTTCATTGAATACTTCCTTGTCAAATTACTCTTTCCAAAGTGTATCACCTCACACTTTTCAGGGTTAAATTCCATCTGCCACTTATGTGCCCATTTGACCATCCCGTCTATATCTTCCTGTAGCCCAAGACACTCAAACTCACTGTTAACCACCCGGCCAATCTTTGTGTCATCCGCAAACTTAATAATCCTACCCCCCATATAATCATCTCTGTCGTTTATATAAATGACAAATAATAGGGGACCCAGCACAGATCCCTGTGGTACACCACTGGACACTGGCTTCCAGTCACTAAAGCATCCTTCTGTCATCACCCTCTGCCTCCTACAACTAAGACAATTTTGAATCCACCTTATCAAATTACCCTGTATCCCATGTGCATTTGTCTTCTTTATAAGTCTTCCATGTGGGACCTTGTCCAAGGCTTTGCTGAAATCCATATAAACTACATCAACTACACTACCCTCATCTACACACCTGGTCACCTCCTCAAAAAATTCAATCAAATTTGTTAGGCATGACCTCCCTCTGACAAAGCCATGCTGACTATCCCTGATCAAACCTTGCCTCTCCAAGTGGAGATAGATTCTCTCCTTCAGAAATTTCTCCACCTCCCCACTGTGTCCAAGCTGACCCCCACCCACTCACACAGACTGAAGCCCCCTGCAGAGACCACAGATACTGGGAATGGGTGCATTTTCCCTTCCCTCAGTGTCCAGTCGAGGAAATGCTGGTATCTCCCGCCTGGTTGCTCCAACCATCTGCTGGTGGGAGATTGGCAGGATCCACAGTGAATTGTTTTGGAACAGTTATATTCACAGTGTGTTTCACACTGCATTAGGAAACTGAACACCTTGGAATGAACAACCCTCAGTATAACGGGAATGGGAACATCGTGGGCCAAGGGACCACTGTGAGCAAGAAACAGGCTGAGTCGGATTAAGCTCCTCTGGATGAAGGTTGTATCTGTGGAGAAAGTGCTGACGTATCTACCTCAGCTGTGTATCCCCAGAAAGAACCAGGATTCACTGTGTGAGCCCCAAAGGGTCAATCCAGGCCCTCCTAGACCCCCAATGGGTTAATCAGCTACCCCAGAGGGTTAATCACACTCAGACAGGGTTAAACAGGCACCCCCAATGGGTTTATCAGACCCCCCCCAAGGGTTATTGAGACTAGAGTTGGAGCAGAGGACGGAGAGCAGATTTAGTTTTAGTTTGTTGGACTGACAGAGACTTCCTTCCCTCTGATACCAACAGGTGGACGAGCTGATGAGAGAGGAATTGAAGAATTTGCGAATGGCTGTGGAGGGAGATTTCAGAGACCCTTCCAAATCAAAGGCCAAACCAAAAAAGGTATCATCAGAGCAAAGTGTATTCCAACCAATTAAATCAGTGCAATGGGCTTCATTCTCTACCCCATGTATCCCACCAACTTCTCCCCATATCCCAAACCCTACCCACCCTCTTCCCATATCCTTCAATGTATCGATCAATCCCTCGATCCCTCGATGTAAACAGGTATGATATAGTCGGGATTACGGAGACATGGCTTCAGGGTGACCAGGAATGGGAACTGAACATCCAGGGGTATTCAGTATTTAGGACAGACAAAAAGGAAAAGGCGGCGGAGTTGCATTGCTGGTTAAAGAGGAAATTAACACAATAGTGAGGAAAGATATTAGCTCCGACGATGTGGAATCTCTATGGGTAGAGCTGAGAAACACTAAGGGGCAAGAAATGTTAGTGGGATTGTATATAGACCCCCAAACTGTAGTGGTAATGTTGGGAATGGCATTAAACAGGAAATTAGAGACGCGTGCAATAAAGGAACATCTGTATTTATGGGTGACTTTAACCTGCATGTAGATTGGGCAAATCAGATTAGTAACAATAGCGCAGAGGAGGAATTCCTGGAGTGTATACGGGATGGTTTTCTGGACCAATATGTAGAGGAACCGACTAGAGAACAGGCCACCCTAGACTGGGTATTGTGTAATGAGAAAGGAATAGTTGGCAATCTAATTGTGCAAGGCCCCTTGGGGATGACCGACCATAATATGATAGAATTCTTCATCAAGCTGGAGAGTGAAGTAGTTGATTCTGAGACTAGGGTCCTGAATCCTAATAAAGGAAACTACGATGGTATGAGGCGCGAGTTGGCTATGAAGGATTGGGAAATGTTATTTAAAGGGATGACGGTGGATAGGCAATGGCAAACGTTCAAAGAGTGCATGGGTGAACTGCAACAATTGTTTATTCCTGATAAAAGCAAAAAACTGCGGATGCTGGAAATCCAAAACAAAAATAAAAATACCTGGAAAAACTCAACAGGTCTGGCAGCATCTGCGGAGAGGAACACAGTTAACGTTTCGAGTCCGTATGACTCTTCAACAGAACTAAGTAAAAATAGAAGAGAGGTGAAATATAAGCTGGTTTAAGGGGGGGTGGGACAGGTAGAGCTGGATAGAGGGCCAGTGATAGGTGGAATAACCAAAAGCTGTCACAGACAAAAGGACAAAGAGGTGTTGAAGGTGGTGATATTATCTAAGGAATGTGCTAATTAAGGGTAGAAAGCAGGACGAGCAAGGTGCAGATAGCCCTAGTGGGGGTGGGGTGGGGTGAAGGGATTGAAAAAGGCTAAAAGGTAGAGATAAAACAATGGATGGAAATACATTTAAAAATAATGGAAATAGGTGGGAAAAGAAAAATCTATGTAAATTATAGGAAAAAGGGGGATCGGAAAGGGGGTGGGGATGGAGGAGAGAGTTCATGATCTAAAATTGTTGAACTTAATATTCAGTCCGGAAGGCTGTAAAGTGCCTAGTCGGAAGATGAGGTGCTGTTCCTCCAGTTTGCGTTGAGCTTCACTGGAACAATGCAGCAGGCCAAGGACAGACATGTGGGCAAGAGAGCAGGGTGGAGTGTTGAAATGGCAAGCGACATGGAGGTCTGGTTCATGCTTGCGGACAGACCGCAGGTGTTCTGCAAAGCGGTCACCCAGTCTGCGTTTGGTCTCTCCAATGTAGAGGAGACCGCATTGGGAGCAGCGAATGCAGTAGACTAAATTGAGGGAAGTGCAAGTGAAATGCTGCTTCACTTGAAAGGAGTGTTTGGGCCCTTGGACGGTGAGGAGGGGGGAAGTAAAGGGACAGGTGTAGCACCTTCTGTGGTTGCATGGGAAGGTGCCGTGGGAGGGGTTTGAGGTGTAGGAGGTGATGGAGGAGTGGACCAGGGTGTCCCGGAGGGAACGATCCCTACGGAATGCCGCCGGGGGGGGTGAAGGGAAGATGTGTTTGGTGGTGGCATCATGCTGGAGTTGGCGGAAATGGTGGAGGATGATCCTTTGAATGCGGAGGCTGGTGGGGTGATAAGTGAGGACAAGGGGGACCCTATCATGTTTCTGGGAGGGAGGAGAAGGCGTTAGGGCGGATGCACGGGAGATGGGCCAGACATGGTTGAGGGCCCTGTCAACCACCGTGGGTGGAAAACCTCGGTTAAGGAAGAAGGAGGACATGTCAGAGGAACTGTTTTTGAAAGTGGCATCATCAGAACAGATGCGACGGAGGCGAAGGAACTGAGAGAATGGGATGGAGTCCTTACAGGAAGCGGGGTGTGAGGAGCTGTAGTCGAGGTAGCTGTGGGAGTCGGTAGGCTTGTAATGGATATTGGTGGACAGTCTATCACCAGATGTTGAGAAAGAGAGGTCAAGGAAGGGAAGGGAAGTGTCAGAGATGGACCATGTGAAAATGATGGAGGGGTGGAAATTGGAAGCAAAATTAATAAATTTTTCCAGGTCCAGACGAGAGCATGAAGCAGCACCGAAGTAATCATCGATGTACCGGAGAAAGAGTTGTGGGAGGGGGCCGGAGTAGGACTGGAACAAGGAATGTTCCACATACCCCATAAAGAGACAGGCATAACTGGGGCCCATGCGGATACCCATAGCCACACCTTTTATTTGGAGGAAGTGAGAGGAGTTAAAGGAGAAATTGTTCAGTGAGAGAACAAGTTCAGCCAGATGGAGGAGAGTAGTGGTGGATGGGGATTGTTCGGGCCTCTGTTCGAGGAAGAAGCGGAGAGCCATCAGACCATCCCGGTGGGGGATGGAGGTGTAGAGGGATTGGACGTTCATGGTGAAGAGGAGGCGGTTGAGGCCAGGGAACTGGAAATTGTTGATATGATGTAGGGTGTCAGAGGAATCGCGGATGTAGGTGGGAAGGGACTGGACAAGGGGAGAGAGAAGGGAGTCAAGATAACGAGAAATGAGTTCCGTGGGGCAGGAACAGGCTGACACGATCGGTCTGCCGGGACAGTCCTGTTTGTGGATTTTGGGTAGGAGGTAGAAGTGGGCCGTTCGAGGTTGGGAGACTATGAGGTTGGAAGCTGTGGAAGGAAGATCTCCAGAGGAGATGAGGTCAGTAACAGTCCTGGAAACAATGGCTTGATGTTCTGTGGCGGGGTCATGGTCCAGGGGGAGGTGAGAGGAAGTGTCTGCGAGTTGACGCTCAGCCTCTGCGAGGTAGAGGTCAGTGTGCCAGACAACAACAGCACCACCCTTGTCAGCGGGTTTGATAACAATGTCAGGGTTGGACCTGAGAGAACGGAGTGCAGTGAGTTCAGAGAGAGACAGGTTAGAATGGGTGAGAGGAGCAGAGAAATTGAGACGACTAATGTCGCGCCGACAGTTCTCACTGAAAAGATCAAGAGAAGGTAAGAATCCAGAGGGAGGGGTCCAGGTGGAGGGAGAATATTGGAGGTGGGCAAAAGGATCCGTTGAACAGGGTGAGGACTCCTGCCCAAAGAAGTGAGCACGGAGACGAAGACGGCGGAAGAAGAGTTCAGCATCATGCCGAGCCCGAAATTCATTGAGATGAGGGCGTAAGGGTATGAAACTAAGTCCTTTGCTGAGCACTGAACGTTCAGCGTCGGAGAGGGGAAGGTCAGGGGGTATGGTGAATACACGGCCGGGGCTGGGATTGGAAGACGGGATGGGGACAGGCAGGGGTGGAGGGTCCTAGATGGGTGTTGGTGTCGATGAGTTGTTGGAACTTGCGTTCCTTTGCACCTGAAAGAAAGAGACAAAGTTTCTTGTTGAGGCGTCGGATGAGACGAAGAATAAAATGAAACTGGGGGCACGGACAGCTTTGATAAAGGGAGCGGCGGTGCTGCTGGAGGGAGAGGTCGAGTGTGTTCATATGGCGGCGCATGGCACCTCAACCTACACCTCAACCCCCTCCCACGGCACCTTCCCATGCAAACGCAGAAGGTGCAACACCTGCCCCTTTATTTCCCCTCTCCTCACCGTCCAAGGGACCTAACACTCCTTTCAAGTGAAGCAGCATTTCACTTGCACTTCCCTCAATTTAGTTACTGCATTCGCTGCTCCCAATGCGGTTTCCTCTACATTGGAGAGAACATGGGTGAACTACAACAATTGCTTATTCCTGTCTGGCACAAAAGTAAAACAGGAAAGGTGGCCAAACCATGGCTTACAAGGGAAATTAGAGTTAGTATTAGATGCAAGGAAGAGGCATACAAACTGGCCAGAAAAAACAACGGACCTGAGGATTGGGAGCAGTTTAGAATTCAGCAAAGGAGGACCAAGGGATTGATTAAGAAGAGGAAATAGAGTATGAGAGTAAACTTGCAGGGAACATAAAAACTGACTGTAAAAGTTTCTATTGGTACGTGAAGAGGAAAAGATTGGTGAAGACAAATGTAGGTCCCTTACAGTCAGAAACAGGGGAATTTATAATGAGGAACAAAGAAATGGCTGACCAGCTAAATACAGACTTTGGTTCTGTCTTCACAAAGGAGGACACTAATAACATACCAGAAATGCTGGGGAACACAGGGTTTAGTGAGAAATCAGTATTAGTAGGGAAATGGTGTTGGGGAAATTGATGGGATTGAAGGCCGATAAATCCCCAGGGCCTGATAATCTACATCCCAGAGCATTTAAGGAAGTGGCCCTAGAAATAGTGGATGCATTGGGGGTCATCTTCCGAGATTCTATAGACTCTGGAACAGTTCCTACAGATTGGAGGGTAGCTAATGTAACCCCACTATTTAAAAAGGGAGGTAGAGAGAAAACAGGGAATTATAGACCAGTCAGCCTGACGTCGGTAGTGGGGAAAATTCTGGAGTCCATTATAAAAGATTTAATAGCTGAGCACGTGGAAAACAGTGGCAGAATCGGACAGAGTCAGCATGGATTTATGAAAGGGAAATCATGCTTGACAAATCTACTGGAATTTTTCGAGGATGTAACTAGTAGAGTTGATGAGGGGGAGCCAGTGGATGTGGTTTATTTGGACTTTCAGGAGGCTTTCGACAAAGTCCCACATAAGAGATTAGCATGTCAAATTAAAGTGCTTGGGATTGGGGGTAGTGTATTGAGATGGATAGAAAACTGGTTGGCAGACAGGAAACAAAGAGTAGGAATAAACGAGTCTTTTTCCGAATGGCAGGCAGTGACTAGTGGGGTACCGCAGGGATCGGTGCTGGGACCCCAGCTATTCACAATATATATTAATGATTTAGTTGAGGGAACTAAATGTAATATCTCCAAATTTGCAGATGACACAAAGCTGGGTGGGAGGGTGAGCTGTGAGGAGGATGCAGAGATGCTTCAGTGTGATTTGGACAAGTTGAGTGAGTGGGCAAATGCATGGCAGATGCAGTATAATGTGGATAAATGTGAGGTTATCCACTTTGGTAGCAAAAACAGGAAGGCAGATTATTGTCTGAATGGCTATAAATTGAAAACGGGGAATGTGCAACGAGACCTGGGTGTCCTTGTACACCAGTTGCTGAAGGTAAGCATGCAGGTGCAGCAGGCGGTAAAGAAGGCAAATGGTTTGTTGGCCTTCATAGCCAGAGGATTCGAGTACAGGAACAGGGATGTTTTGCTGCAATTGTACAGGGTTTTGTGAGACCATACCTGGAATATTGTGTGCAGTTTTAGTCTCCTTATCTGAGGAAGGATGTACTTGCTGTAGAGGGAGTGCAGCAAAGGTTTACCAGACTGATTCCTGGGATGGCGGGACTGACATATGACGAGAGATTGAGTCAGTTAGGATTATATTCACTGGAGTTCAGAAGAATGAGGGGGGATCTCATAGAAACCTATAAAATTCTAACAGGACTAGACAGGGTAGATGCAGGAAGGATGTTCCCGATGGTGGGGAGTCCAGAACCAGGGGTCACAGTCTGAGGATATTGGGTAGACCATTTCAGACTGAGATGAGGAGAAATTTCTTCACCCAGAGAGTGGTGAGCCTGTGGAATTCATAACCACAGAAAGTAGTTGAGACCAAAACATTGTATGTTTTCAAGAAGGAGTTAGATATAGCTCTTGGGGCGAAAGGGATCAAAGGATATGGGGAGAAAGCAGGAGCAGGTTATTGAGTTAGATGATCAGCCATGATCATAATGAATGGCGGAGCAGCCTCGAAGGGCCAAATGGCCTACTCCTGCTCCTAGTTTCTATGTTTCAATCCCAACTTCTCCCCGTATCCTCTAATCCCAATTTCTCCCCGTATCCCTCTATCCCTCCTTCTTCCCGTATCCCTCAATCCCTCCTTCTCCCCAAATCCCTCAATCCCTCCTTCTCCCCGTATCCCTCAATCCCTCCTTCTCCCCGTATCCTTCAATCCCTCCTTCTCCCCGTATCCCTCAATCCCTCCTTCTCCCTGTATCCTTCAATCCCTCCTTCTCCCCATATCCCTCAATCCCTCCTTCTCCCCGTATCCCTCAATCCCTCCTTCTCCCCGTATCCCTCAATCTCTCCTTCTCCCCGTATCCCTCAATCCCTCCTTCTCCCCATATCCTTCAATCCCTCCTTCTCCCCGTATCCCTCAATCCCTCCTCCTCCCCATATCCCTCAATCCCTCCTTCTCCCCGTATCCCTCAATCCCTCCTTCTCCCCATATCCCTCAATCCCTCCTTCTCCCCATATCCCTCAATCCCTCCTCCCCATATCCCTCAATCCCTCCTTCTCCCCGTATCCCTCAATCCCTCCTTCTCCCCATATCCCTCAATCCCTCCTTCTCCCCATATCCTTCAATCCCTCCTTCTCCCCATATCCCTCAATCCCTCCTTCTCCCCATATCCTTCAATCCCTCTTTCTCCCCATAAAACTCAATCCCTCCTCCTTCCCATATTCCTCAGTCCCTCAATCCCTCCTACCCATATCCCTCAATCCCTCCATTTTCCATATCCCTCAATCCCTCCTTCTCCATTACCCCTCAACTCACTATCATCACCATTGCCTTGGTAAACTGTCCATGTTCTGGTATATTAGTTACGTCAATCTCCCTGTGTTTCTATCTGAATGTTGTTAGTAAATGTTGACCATCCTGCTGCCCAGGACTTGACTGTGAGACAGGGATCGACATTTTGCAGGTTGTTTTGATCATTTTCCACAGAAAGGACAATGTTAACATTTGGGGTTAAGTAGATGTTTTTTGGGTCACAGGGTCACACAGGCTCTTTCCATTGACCGCCTGTTGTTTAAGAGCTTGGATCACACGGCAGAAACATTGGGGACTTACATCATCATCATCCGAGAGTGACCACAGCACTCAGCTCCCATCTGAGAGTGACCACAGCACTCAGCTCCCATCCGAGAGTGACCACAGCACTCAGCTCCCATCCGAGAGTGACCACAGCACTCAGCTCCCGTCTGGGAGTGACCACAGCACTCAGCTCCCATCCGAGAGTGACCACAACACTCAGCTCCCATCCGAGAGTGACCACAACACTCAGCTCCCATCCGAGAGTGACCACAACATTCAGCTCCCATCCGGGAGTGACCACAGCACTCAGCTCCCATCCAAGAGTGACCACAGCACTCAGCTCCCATCCGAGAGTGACCACAGCACTCAGCTCCATCTGGGAGTGACCACAGCACTCAGCTCCCATCCGAGAGTGACCACAGCACTCAGCTCCCATCCGAGAGTGACCACAGCACTCAGCTCCCATCCGAGAGTGACCACAGCACTCAGCTCCCATCCGAGAGTGACCACAGCACTCAGCTCCCATCCAGGAGTGACCACAGCACTCAGCTCCCATCCGAGAGTGACCACAACACTCAGCTCCCATCCGAGAGTGACCACAGCACTCAGCTCCCATCCAGGAGTGACCACAGCACTCAGCTCCCGTCCGAGAGTGACCACAGCACTCAGCTCCCATCCGAGAGTGACCACAACACTCAGCTCCCATCCGACAGTGACCACAGCACTCAGCTCCCATCTGAGAGTGACCACAGCACTCAGCTCCATCTGGGAGTGACCACAGCACTCAGCTCCCATCCGAGAGTGACCACAACACTCAGCTCCCGTCCGAGAGTGACCACAGCACTCAGCTCCCATCCGGGAGTGACCACAGCACTCAGCTCCCGTCCGAGAGTGACCACAACACTCAGCTCCCATCCGGGAGTGACCACAGCACTCAGCTCCCATCCGAGAGTGACCACAGCACTCAGCTCCCATCCGAGAGTGACCACAGCACCAAGCCCTGAGGGGATGTTACAGCTCCAACACCCCATTTATTCTCACACACTCCATCCACCGGCCTGAACTGGCTCAGTTGATGATTTGTTAATTTCCATTAGTCGCAACTACACCTGACTTGATCGGGCACTCCTCCAAAAGCCTGACGTGTGGAACTTTATCAGATACTGTCTCATCCACGTGCATCTTGACTGATTCACATCTGAATTGATGTTGTTCTATTTTTGTTCAGCGTAAAGGTAAAGGAAAAGGTGCAAAGAAGAAGGAGAAAGACTTCACAGCTGATAGGTAAAAGGTTCAAAGATTGTCTGATGATCTCGAGCTCTATGTGACCCTCGGGTTGATGATGGGGCTGATGTGTGAGTGTTTCCACCATCAGTAATGTGAGTCTACTGACCCCATCACCAGCACCGACCCTGGCTGGAGGTAACACTGAGGCTTGGCACTCAGCTGGGCGTCCATCTGCTTTCAGGTAGATCCAGGGTGACACAGGGTCACAGCCTCCTGTCACTGACCACTGACCAAATCAGAAGACCCTATCCTAAGGGGTGTGAATGCCTCCTCGTACAAAGTGTCCAGGTAACCTCCCCCTCCCTGAAGTGTCGCAGTGTCTGCAGCTCGGCCTCCAGCTCGATGACTCTGAGCCGAAGTTCCTCGAGCCGCAGACACTAACTGCAGCCGGGATCCCATTGGGGTCCAGGAGTTTCTATATTCTGCAGTGACAACAGCACCTGCTTTGCCAACTTTCATATATATTAACTAATTCCTTTTTTTAAATTAATAGTCTTGCTTGTGCTTATATACTTATCAATTCAAAATAATATTCTATTCACCCCAATTTTAAATTCCTGAGTTTAAATAAGGTAAATAAGAAATTCCCACCAGCCAATCACTAACCCTAACCCTGTGGTAACACACCTCGATTTTTCTTACTGAATGTGGGCTCTGAACCCACCCCCCTCACCTAGCACCGCATTACCCCACCCCCACCCCCACCCCCACCCCGATCACCACCCCCACCCCCACCCCCACCCCGATCACCACCCCCACCCCCACCCCCACCCCGATCACCACCCCCACCCCCACCCACACCCCGATCACCACCCACACCCCGATCACCACCCCCACCCCCACCCCGACCCCCACACCGACCCCCACCCCCACCCACACCCCCAACACCACACCCCCACCCCGACCCCCACCCCACCCCCACCCCCACCCACACCCCGATCACCACACCCACCCCCACCCCGATCACCACCCCCACCCCCACCCCGACCCCCACCCCCACCCCGACCCCGACACCCACCCCGACCCCCACCCCCACCCCCACCCCCACCCACACCCCCAACACCACACCCCCACCCCGACCCCCACCCCCACCCCGACCCCCACCCCCACCCCCACCCACACCCCGATCACCACCCCCACCCCCACCCCGACCCCCACACCGACCCCCACCCCCACCCCAACCCCCACCCCCACCCACACCCCCACCCCCACCCCCACCCACACCCCGATCACCACCCCCACCCCCACCCACACCCCGATCACCACCCCCACCCCCACCCCGACACCCACACCGACCCCCACCCCCACCCCGACCCCCACCCACACCCCCACCCCCACCCCCACCCACACCCCGATCACCACCCCCACCCCCACCCCGACCCCCACACCGACCCCACCCCCACCCCGACCCCCACCCCCACCCACACCCCCACCCCCACCCACACCCCGATCACCACCCCCACCCCCACCCACACCCCGATCACCACCCCCACCCCCACCCCGACCCCCACACCGACCCCCACCCCCACCCCGACCCCCACCCCCACCCACACCCCGATCACCACCCCCACCCCCACCCACACCCCGATCACCACCCCCACCCCCACCCCGACCCCCACACCGACCCCCACCCCCAACCCGACCCCCACCCCCACCCACACCCCCACCCCCACCCCCACCCACACCCCGATCACCACCCCCACCCCCACCCACACCCCGATCACCACCCCCACCCCCACCCCGACCCCCACACCGACCCCCACCCCCACCCCGACCCCCACCCCTACCCCCACCCCCACCCCGACCCCCACCCCACCCCGATCACCACACCCCCACCCCGACCCCCAACCACACCCCGATCACCACCCCGACCCCCACACCGACCCCCACCCCGACCCCCACCCCCACCCACACCCCCAACACCCCACCCCGACCCCCACCCGCACCCCCACCCCGACCCCCACCCCCACCCCCACCCCCACCCACACCCCGATCACCACCCCCACCCCCACCCCGACCCCCACACCAACCCCCACCCCCACCCCGACCCCCACCCCCACCCCCACCCCGACCCCCACCCCCAACCACACCCCCAACACCACACCCCCACCCCCACCCCTACCCCCACCCCCACCGCGACCCCCACCCCCACCCCGACCCCCGACCCCCACCCCCACCCCCACCCCCACCCCCACCCCCAACCCAACACCCACCCCCACCCTGATCCCCACCCCGACCCCCACCCTGACTCCGACCCCCACCCCCACCCCCACCCCAACCCCCACCCCCACCCTGATCCCCACCCCGACCCCCACCCTGACTCCGACCCCCACCCCCACCCCCACCTCCACCCCCACCCCCACCCCCACCCCAACCCCCACCCCCACCCGACCCCCACCCTGATCCCCATTCTGGCCATCCCTGCCTAACCCCCTGTCAGAGGGTCAGTACTGAGGGAGTGCTGCACTGTCAGAGGTGCCATCTTTCAGGTGAGACTTTAAACTGAGTCTCTGCCCTCTTGGGTCAATGTAAAGTACCACTCAGCGCTATTTCGAAGAGCAGGTGGGTTCTCCCCACTGTCCTGGGCCAATATTTGCCCATCAACTAACTCCTCAAGAATAGATCATATGGCCACTGTCACATTGCTGTTTGTGGCAGTTCACTAAACATAAATTGGCTTCTGCGTTTCCGACATTCCAGGAGTAGCATTGCTCCCGAATGTCCCACATTGCATCTGGACCCAGATGTTTTGACCATGTTGTTGTGTTTCAGGACCCTCGCCTCACTCTGCGATGAGCTGATTGAACAAGGTCTGTTGAAAGCAGTTCCACAGGTTCCTTTATCTGAATATTTAGGTGAGTGAATGCTCCTGTTTCCCTCGTTCTGATGAGATGCTTCACCTGAACAAGCCCACTACCCTTCCCAGTCTCACACCAAAACCCTTCCATCTGACCCCTAGGCTCCCAGTCACTCAGCCCAGCACCCGACCCTTGACAAAGAACAAAGAAAAGTACAGCACAGGAACAGGCCCTTCGGCCCTCCAAGCCTGCGCCGATCATATTGCCCATCAACTAAAACATTTTGCACTTCTGGGTCCGTATCCCTCTATTCCCATCCTATTCATGTATTTGTCAAGCTGCCTCTTAAACACCACTATCGTACCTGCTTCCACCACCTCCTCTGGCAGCGAATTCCAGACACTCACTACCCTCTGTGTAAAAAACTTGCCCCGCACATCTCCTCTATAGTTTTCTCCTCTCACCTTAAATCTGTCCCCTAGTAATTGACTCTTCCACCCTGGGAAAAAGCTTCTGACTATCTACTCTGTCCATGCCACTCATAATTTTGTAAACTTCTATCAAGTCGCCCCTCAATCTCCGTCGCTCTAGTGAGAACAATCCGAGTTTCTCCAACCTCTCCTCATAGCTAATAACCTCCAGACCAGGCAGCATCCTGGTAAACCTCCTCTGCACCCTCTCCAACGCCTCCATATCCTTCTGGTAATGTGGTGAGCAGAATTGCACGCAATATTCCAAGCGTGGCCTAACCAAGGTTCTATACAGCTGCAGCATGACTTCCCAGCTTTTATACTCAATACCCCTGCCGATGAAGGCAAGTATGCCATATGCCTTCCTGACTACCTTATCCACCTGCGTTGCCACTTTCAGTGACCTGTGGACCTGTACACCCAGATCCCTCTGCCCATCGATGCACTTAAGGGTTCTGCCATTTACTGTATAATTCCTGCCTGTATTAGACCTTCCAAAATGCATTACCTCGCATTTGTCCGGATTAACCTCCATCTGCCATTTCTCCGCCCAAGTCTCCAACCGATCTATATCCCGTTGTCTCCTTTGACAGTCCTCTTCACTATCTGCAACTCCTCCAACCTTAGTGTCGTCTGCAAACTTACAAATTAGCCCAGTTACATTTTCCTCCAAATCATTTATGTATACTACAAACAGCAAAGGTCCCAGCACTGATCCCTGCGGAACTCCACTAGTCACAGCTCTCCATTCAGAAAAGCACCCTTCCACTGCTACCCTCTGTCTTCTATGACCAAGCCAATTCTGTATCCATCTTGCCAGCTCACCTCTGATCCCGTGCAATTTTACCTTCTGTACCAGTCTGCCATGAGGGACCTTGTCAAAGGCCTTACTGAAATCCATGTATATAACATCCACTGCCCTTCCATCGTCGATCATCTTTGTCACTTCCTCGAAAAACTCGATCAAGTTAGTGAGACACGACCTCCCCTTCACAAAACCATGCTGCCTCTCACTAATACGCCCATTTGCTTCCAAATGGTAGTAAATCCTGTCACGAAGAATCTTCTCCAATAATTTCCCTACCACTGACGTAAGGCTCACCGGCCTGTAATTTCCTGGATTATCCCTGCTACCCTTCTTAAACAATGGAACAACATTGGCCATTCTCCAGTCCTCTGGGACCTCACCCGTAGCCAGTGAGGATACAAAGATTTCTGTCAAGGCCCCAGCAATCTCCTCCCTTGCCTCCCTCAGTACTCTGGGGTAGATCCCATCTGGCCCAGGGGACTTATCCACCTTAATATTCCTCAAGACGCCTAACACCTCTTTTTTGATCTCAACATGATCCAGGCTATCTACACACTCTTCCCTAGACAAATCGACCGCTAAGTCCTTCTCTTTGGTGAATACTGATGAGAAGTATTCATTCAGTATCTCTCCCATTTCTTCTGGCTCCACACACACATTCCCACCTCTGTCCCTCAGTGGGCCTACCCTTTCCCTGGCTACCCTCTTGCTTTTTATATATGTATAAAAGGCCTTGGGATTTTCCTTAATCCTGATTGCCAGTGACTTTTCATGACCCCTTTTAGCCCTCCTGACTCCTTGCTTAAGTTTCTTCCTACTTTCTTTATATTCTCCACGGACTTCATCTGTTCCCAGCCTTCTAGCCCTTATGAATGCTTCCCTTTTCTTTTTGACTAATCTCTCAATATCCTTCCTTATCCAAGGTTCCTGAAACTTGCCATGCTTATTATCCTTCATCCTAGCAGGAACATGCCGGTCCTGAATTCTTATCAACTGACGTTTGAAAGCCCCCCACATGTCAGTTGTTGATTTGCCCTCAAACATCTGCCTCCAGTCTAGATTCCTCAGTTCCTGCCTAATATTGTTATAATTAGCCTTCCCCCAATTAAGCACCTTAACCCAAGGACTCCTGTTATCCTTATCCACCAGTACCTTGAAACTTACTGAATTATGGTCACTTTTCCCGAAATGCTCCCCTACTGAAACTTCGACCACCTGGCTGGGTTCATTCCCTAATACCAGGTCCAGTATTGCCCCTTCCCTAGTTGGACTATCTACATATTGTCTCAGGAAGCCCTCCTGGATACACCTTACAAATTCTGCACCATCCAAACCCCGAGCACTAAGTGATTCCCAGTCAATATAGGGAAAGTTAAAATCACCCACCACAACAACCCTATTGCTTTTACATCTTTCCAAAATCTGCCTACATAACTGTTCCTCGATCTCCCGCCGGCAATTGGGAGGCCTATAGTAAACCCCCAACATTGTGACTGCACCCTTCCTATTCCGGAGCTCTACCCATATTGCCTCGCTGCATGAGCCCACCGAGGTGTCCTCCTGTCGTACAGCTGTGATATTCCCCTTAACCAGCAGTGCAACTCCCCCACCTCTTCTACATCCCTCTCTATCCTGCCTGAAATATCTAAATCCTGGAACGTTTATCTGCCAATCCTGTCCATCCTTCAACCAATTCTCTGTAATAGCAATAACATCATAGTCCCAAGTACTAATCCAAGCTCTAAGATCATCTGCCTTGCCTGTTATACATCTTGCATTAAAACAAATGCATTTCAGACCCCCAGTCCCACTGTGTTCAGTAATTTCTCCCTGCCTGCCCTTCCTCTTAGTCCTACTGGCCATATTCACTGGTTCCCAGTCATTTATTTCCCCTGCTGACCTATTCCTCTGGTTCCCACCCCCCTGCCATACTAGTTCAAACCCTCCCGAGTGACACTAGCAAACCTCGCAGCCAGGATAGAACCAGAGAACCATAGAACACTACAGCACAGAAAACAAGCCATTCAGCCCTTCTAGTCTGTGCCAAAATATTATTCCGCTAGTCCCATTGACCTGCACCTAGTCCGTAACCCTCCAGACCTCTCCCATCCATGTATCTATCTAATTTATTCTTAAAACGATATTGGTGCCCCTCCAGTTTAGATGTAACCCGTCCTTCTTGAACAGGTCCCACCTGCCCCGGAAGAGATCCCACTGATCCAGATATCGGAAACCCTCCCTCCTACACCATCTGTTCAGCACGTGTTCAGCGGCATTACCTTCCTATTTCTAGCCTCACTGGCACGTGGCACAGGGAATAATCCTGAGATTACAACCCTAGAGGTCCAGTTTTTTAACTTTTTGCCTAACTCCCTGAACTCCCGCTGCAGGACCTCGTCACTCTTCCTGCCTATGTCGTTAGTACCAATGTGAACCACGACCTCTGGCTGTTCTCCCTCCCCCTTCAGAATGTCCCGTACCCGATCAGAGACATCCTGGACCCTGGCACCAGGGAGGCAACATATCATCCTGGTGTCTCTTTCACAGCCACAGAAGCGCCTATCTGAGCCCCTTCAGCATCTAAATTCACCTGGGTTACTGTCCTCTACCACGTCTTCCAGCTATCAGCTGATATTATGGGTTGCTTGTGGGGATTTGATGAAATACCTGAGGTTGGGTCAGTTCAATTTGAGGAAATCCTGATTTATTTTATTTATTCACGGGATGTGGGCTTTGCTGGCTGGACCAGCATTTATTGCCCATCCCTAATTGCCCTTGAGAAGGTGGTGCTGAGCTGCCTTCTTGAGCTGCTGCAGTCCATGTGGTGTAGGTACACCCACAGTGCTGTTAGGGAGGGAATTCCAGGATTGTGACCCAGCGACAGTGAAGGAACGGTGATATATTTCCAAGTCAGGATGGTGAGTGACTTGGAGGGGAACTTCCAGGTGGTGGTGTTCCCGTCTATCTGCTTCTAGATGGTAGTGGTCGTGGGTTTGGAAGGTACTGTTGAAGGAGCCTTGGTGAATTCCTGCAGTGCATCTTGTAGATGGTACACACTGCTGCTACTGTGCATCGGTGGTGGAGGGAGTGAACGTTTGTGGATGTGGTGCCAATCAAATGGGCTTCTTTGTCCTGGATGATGTCCAGCTTCTTGAGTGTTGTGGGAGCTGCACTCATCCAGGTAAGTGGGGAGTATTCCATCACACTCCTGACTTGTGCCTTGTAGATGGTGGACAGGCTTTGGGGAGTCAGGAGGTGAGTTACTTGCCTCAGGATTCCTAGCCTCTGACCTGCTCTTGTAGCCACAGTATTTATATGGCATTGATATCACATGGAGTGAATTGAATTGGCTGAAGATTGGCATCTGTGAAGCTGGGGACCTGTGGAGGAGGCTGAGATGGATCATCCACTTGGCACTTCTGGCTGAAGATTGTAGCAAATGCTTCAGCCTTATCTTTTGCACTGATGTGCTGGGCTCCTCCATCATTGAGGGGAAATGGGAATATTTGTGGAGCCTCCTCCAGTGAGTTGTTTAATTGTCCACCACCATTCACGACTGGATGTGGCAGGACTGCAGAGCTTAGATCTGATCCGTTGGTTGTGGGATCGCTTAGCTCCCTCTTCTTGTCCCTCCAGCCCCCTCCCCCTGCCTCTCTCCCTCCACCCGCTCTTCACCCACATCTTCTCCAATGACATTCTGGACTGATGATTGGGTGATGTTTCCACAGGAGATTTCAGTTACCTGGGAAGCACGCTACTCCACGCTAACATCAGCCCGATGCCATCGCTGTACGATATCCGACAGATCATTGCGATGTACGCCATTTTGCCCTTAGGTAAGTGACATCGCTCTGTCTCCCCACACAGGCCATTGGGCTGTCCCAGACCATGGGTTGTATTTGGAGGGAGCTAGCTTAAAGGACAGAAATAACCACAACAGGGTCCCATTGAAGTTGCTCTCCATTCAACAATCCTGCCCCAATGATTTCCTTGTCATTGGTCACATTTATACTGGGCCATTCCTGTGTAAACATGTCACTCCAGGCCAGCTCGGGGTTGCTCTGCAGCAGGACATGGGGAAGAGGGGACGCTCAGGACTGACCACGTGGGTGCAAAATCTCCACTTATCTACTGGCAGTCAGGGGTCCGCACTGGGGTGAAAGGTCAGCTTCGGGAAGCAGTGCGAGCAGCAGCAGGTTGTCCAATCTGCCATCAGGAGGCAGTCAAAACCCACATCGAGCAAGAAAAGCCAAAGTGTGGCGGGAGAGGGAAGAGAGCACCTGATTGGCTGGTGAGTATTTCCTATTTATCTTCACTCTGAATTTCAATTGGTGTTGAGTAGAACATTTATTGAAATAATAAGAATATAAGCATAGGCAGGAGTAGAAACATTAATTAAAATTTAATCGGTAAAATAATTAAATAATTAGGATGCTACAAAGATGGCAGGAACTTAAAACAATTACAATCATCAGGCAAAGGGACTGAGAAAATTATTAAAACTAAAAGCTGACAAATCCCCAGGTCCTGATGGACTTCATCCTAGAGTCTTATAAGAAGCAGCTGCTGAGATAGATAGATAGTTGCATCGGTTTTCATTTACCAAAATTCCTGAGATTCAGGAGAGGACCCATCAGATTGGAAAATAGCGAATGTGACTCCTCTAATTCAGAAAGGAAGGAGACAGAAAGTAGGAAACTAGCGGCCAGTTAGACTAACACCTGTTATGGGCAAAATGCTGGAATCCATTGAGAACAATGCAATTGGGTAGATTTTGAATTCACTTTTGAATTGACCCTGTCTCCCCCACACTCTCAGACAGTGCATTCCAGACCCTAACCACTCGATTGACCCTGTCTCCCCCACACTCTCAGACAGTGCATTCCAGACCCTAACCACTCGATTGACCCTGTCTCCACCACACTCTCAGACAGTGCATTCCAGACCCTAACCACTCGATTGACCCTGTCTCCACCACACTCTCAGACAGTGCATTCCAGACCCTAACCACTCGATTGACCCTGTCTCCCCCACACTCTCAGACAGTGCATTCCAGACCCTAACCACTCGATTGACCCTGTCTCCACCACACTCTCAGACAGTGCATTCCAGACCCTAACCACTCGATTGACCCTGTCTCCACCACACTCTCAGACAGTGCATTCCAGATCCTAACCACTCGATTGACCCTGTCTCCCCCACACTCTCAGACAGTGCATTCCAGACCCTAACCACTCGATTGACCCTGTCTCCCCCACACTCTCAGGCAGCGCATTCCAGATCCTAACCACTCGATTGACCCTGTCTCCCCCACACTCTCAGGCAGCGCATTCCAGATCCTAACCACTCGATTGACCCTGTCTCCCCCACACTCTCAGGCAGTGCATTCCAGATCCTAACCACTCGATTGACCCTGTCTCCACCACACTCTCAGACAGTGCGTTCCAGACCCTAACCACTCGATTGACCCTGTCTCCACCACACTCTCAGACAGTGCATTCCAGGTAATAACTACTCAATTGACCCTGTCTCCCCCACACTCTCAGACAGTGCGTTCCAGACCCTAACCACTCGATTGACCCTGTCTCCACCACACTCTCAGACAGTGCATTCCAGACCCTAACCACTCGATTGACCCTGTCTCCCCCACACTCTCAGACAGTGCATTCCAGACCCTAACCACTCGATTGACCCTGTCTCCCCCACACTCTCAGACAGTGCATTCCAGATCCTAACCACTCAATTGACCCTGTCTCCACCACACTCTCAGACAGTGCATTCCAGATCCTAACCACTCGATTGACCCTGTCTCCCCCACACTCTCAGACAGTGCATTCCAGACCCTAACCACTCGATTGATCCTGTCTCCCCCACACTCTCAGACAGTGCATTCCAGTCCCTAACCACTCGATTGACCCTGTCTCCCCCACACTCTCAGACAGTGCGTTCCAGATCCTAACCACTCGATTGACCCTGTCTCCCCCACACTCTCAGACAGTGCATTCCAGATCCTAACCACTCGATTGACCCTGTCTCCCCCACACTCTCAGACAGTGCGTTCCAGACCCTAACCCTAACCCTAACCCTAGCCATAACCCGAATTTAGAGTCAATATTCTCATTAGTTGGGTTCGGATTCTGTGGCACTCCTAGGTTTTTTTTATTTGTTCACGGGGTGTGGGTGTCGCTGGCTGGGTCAGCATTTATTACCCATCCCTAATTGCCCTTGTTCAGAGGGCATTTAAGAGTCAACCACATTGCTGTGGGTCTGGAGTCACATGTAGGCCAGACCAGGTAAGGACGATAGATTTCCTCCCCTAAAGGACATTAGTGAACCAGATGGGTTTTTACAACAATCGACAATGGTTCATGTTCATCATTAGACTTTTAATTCCAGATTTTTATTGAATTCAAATTTCACCATCTGCTGTGATGGGATTCGAACTCTGGTCCCCGGAGTATTACCCTGGGTCTTGGGAATTCCAGTCCAGTGACAATCCCACCGCCTCCCTCCCCGCGATGTACCTGCTGTAATATCGGGATTAGATTCACCCGCTAACAAGATGAGAATCAGTGATCAGCGTGGCTCTTTCAGTGATGGTGGTTGAGGGGTAAGTGTTGGCCAGAGCAGTGAGAGGGGAAGGAGAGTGGTATTGGAGATCGGGGAAAGGAGCTGTTGAGGTTTGAGACTGGACTGGGCAGTTTGTCGAATTCGAATTCTGCCCCGGTTTCCTCACTCATGGTAACATGGTGATTGGGCGCTGTCTCTCAGGGCAGTGGAGTACCTGGTGTAAGGGGCAGGAGGTTTAGAGGGGATTTGAGGGGGGATTTTTTCACCCAGAGGGTGGTTGGAATCTGGAACACACTGACTGAGGGGGTGGTAGAGGCAGGAACCCTCACAACATTTAAGAAGTATTTAGATGAGCACTTGAAACGCCAAAGCACACAGGGCTACAGGCCAAGCGCTGGAAAATGGGGTTAGAATAGCTAGGGGCTTGATGGGCAGCACAGACACGATGGGCTGAAGGGCCTGTTTCTGTGCTGTATGCCTCTATAACTCTATGACACTATGACTTATGTCATGGTATCTGATGTTTAAGATTGGAATGGCTAACCCTAACCCTAACCCTAACCCTAACCCTAAACCTATATCTAATGCAAACCCTAGCCCTAACCCTAACCCTAAACCTAACACTAACCCTAACCCTAAAAGTAGCCCTAACCCTAACCCTAATGCAGCCGTAACCCTAGCCCTGATGCTAAACCTAATCCTAAAACTGGATCTAACCCTAACCCTAGCCTTAAACCCTAGCCCTGAACCTAACCCTAACCCTAACACTAACCCTAAACCTAAACCTAGACCTAGACCTAACCTTAAACTTAACCTGAACCCTAGCCCTAAGCCTAACCTTAACCCTAATCCTGGCCCTATCCCTAACCCTAACACAGGATGACTGACTGGCATCATAGTGACTTGTCCCTCTCATGACAGAGGCTTTTTGTTGTATTCCAGCCTGCAAAGCTAGGCCCATTCCAGCCATCTTATTGTTCATTTGTGGTCACGTCGCTCAGATTTCATAGGATGATACATGATACACAGCCCAGAAACAGGCCCTTTGGCCCAACCAGTCTTTATGGTGGTTTTATGCTCCACTTGAGTCTCCTCCCATCTTTACTCACCTTCCCTTCTCCCTCATCTACTTGTCTATTTTCCCCTGAGATGCATCTACACTATTCTCTTCAACCATTCCCAGTGGGAGTGAGTTCCACATTCTAGTTATATCCTTCCTCACAAGTGGAGACATTCTGTCTGTATCCACTCGATCAAAACCTTTCATCATTTTAAAGAACTCTGTTCATGACTCTATTAGTGACAGGACAGAAGAGATCCAGCCTGTCAATCCTTTCCTGATAAGTAAATCCACACATTTCTGGTGTTATCCTAGTAAATCTCTCTGCACTCTCTCCAGTGCCTCTATATCCTTTTTATAATGTGCTGCCTGCAATTGTACCTGAACCTAATTCTCCTGCAGCATAAAAGCAAAATACTGCGGATGCTGGAAATCTGAAACAAAAACAGAAATTGCTGGAAAATCTCAGCAGGTCTAACAGCATCTGTGGAGAGAGAGAAACAGAATTAATGTTTCGACTCCGTGTGACTCTTCATCAGATCTAAAGGGGAGTAAAAAAGGAGTAAAAAATGTGTTTTACTTCTCTTTAGCTCTGAAGAAGAGTCATACGGACTCAAAACGTTATCTCTGTCTCTCTCTCCACAAAGGCTGTTAGACCTGCTGAGATTTTCCAGCAATTTCTGTTTTTGTCCCTTGCTTTGAAGTTTGTCCCTCCAGATATAAAGTCTGCAGCCTCGCTAGTTTTTCTCCGGTTGTGCTAACTCGTGGCCCAGCATTCAGCGATCGGTGCATTTGTGCTCAGAGACCCCTTTGTTCCTCTACCGCACCCGGTCTCACACCCTCCGTGTAATAAGTGACCCTCCTTATCCTTCCTATAAAAATACGCAGCCTCACACTTACAGAGTCATAGAGTCTGGTCTGTGGTGAACCTCGTTTGTTAATTACTTGACCAGTTTTTAAGGTTGGGGAGAGTGAAGGTAATACTGAGCCACACTCTCTGAGCACATCCCAGCTCCTACCCAGGACTTGGGGCCCACGATTGATTATCCAGAGACACAGTTCCACAGACCCAGGATGTCAATAAGTCCTCCTGACCACCAGCCCATACCGTGTAAACTCTGCCAGTATGTTTCCATCCTGCTATCTCCAGGTTCCCAGCCTCTCCATGAGAAAGCTCCCCTGGTAAAGTCCATCCTTCTGGCTGGTCCCCATGGTGTGGGGAAGAAGATGTTAGTCCACAGCATATGCACAGAGACATGCGCCACTCTCTTTGATTTGTCAGCCAAGAACATCGCAGGGAAATATCCTGGGAAGACTGGTCAGCAGATGATGCTTCACATGGTCGTCAAGGTACAGTCAATAATCTCGGTCCCTTGGTCAAACATTTGGATGAAGGATGGGCACATGGCAAAACTTCAAAAGCGGAGAAAAGGATGGCATAGTGGAGGGGGTGGGGTAAATAAGGAAAAGAGGCAGCACAGAGGGAGGCCAATCATCCCTTCTGTTCAAAAACTATCCACCCAATCCCCGGCTCCACCCCCCCACAATCCTGTCAGACATTTCTCCAATTCATTGTTAAAGGTAACGGGGGTGCAGTTCCACAATGTGAGACCAAATTACCCAAAGCACAGTCACCAAGCAGGGGGCAATGGGAGCGAGTGCGGACAGTGGGCTGGAGGAGGGAGGTAGGGCTGGGGGAGTGGGACACGGGCAGTGGGAGAGAGTGCGGACAGGGGGCTGGAGTTAGAGGGAGGTGGGGCTGGGGGAGTGGGACACGGGCAATGGGAGCGAGTGCGGACAGTGGGCTGGAGGAGGGAGGTAGGGCTGGGGGAGTGGGACACGGGCAGTGGGAGAGAGTGTGGACAAGAGGCTGGAGTTAGAGGGAGGTGGGGCTGGGGGAGTGGGACACGGGCAGTGGGAGTGAGTGCGGACAGGGGGTTGGAGTTAGAGGGAGGTGGGGCTGGGGGAGTGGGACACGGGCAGTGGGAGCGAGTGTGGACAGGGGGCTGGAGGAGGGAGGTAGGGCTGGGGGAGTGGGACACGGGCAGTGGGAGAGAGTGCGGACAGGGGGCTGGAGTTAGAGGGAGGTGGGGCTGGGGGAGTGGGACACGGGCAGTGGGAGAGAGTGCGGACAGTGGGCTGGAGGAGGGAGGTGGGGCTGGGGGAGTGGGACACGGGCAATGGGAGCGAGTGCGGACAGTGGGCTGGAGGAGGGAGGTAGGGCTGGGGGAGTGGGACACGGGCAGTGGGAGAGAGTGTGGACAAGAGGCTGGAGTTAGAGGGAGGTGGGGCTGGGGGAGTGGGACACGGGCAGTGGGAGTGAGTGCGGACAGGGGGTTGGAGTTAGAGGGAGGTGGGGCTGGGGGAGTGGGACACGGGCAGTGGGAGCGAGTGTGGACAGGGGGCTGGAGGAGGGAGGTAGGGCTGGGGGAGTGGGACACGGGCAGTGGGAGAGAGTGTGGACAGGGGGCTGGAGTTAGAGCGAGATGGGGCTGGGGGAGTGGGACACGGTCAGTGGGAGAGAGTGTGGACAGGGGGCTGGAGGAGGGAGGTGGGGCTGGGGGAGTGGGACACGGGCAGTGGGAGAGAGTGCGGACAGGGGGCTGGAGTTAGAGGGAGGTGGGGCTGGGGGAGTGGGACACGGGCAGTGGGAGTGAGTGCGGACAGGGGGCTGGAGGAGGGAGGTGGGGCTGGGGGAGTGGGACACGGCCAGTGGGAGAGAGTGTGGATAGGGGGCTGGAGTTAGAGAGAGGTGGGGCTGGGGGAGTGGGACACAGTCAGTGGGAGTGAGTGTGGATAGGGGGCTGGAGTTAGAGGGAGGTGGGGCTGGGGGAGTGGGACACGGGCAGTGGGAGCGAGTGCGGACAGGGGGCTGGAGTTAGAGGGAGGTGGGGCTGGGGGAGTGGGACACGGGCAGTGGGAGTGAGTGTAGATAGGGGGCTGGAAGAGGGAGGTGGGGCTGGGGGAGTGGGACACGGGCAGTGGGGTTTACAGAGGGTGAGGAGAGCCCTGTTGAGTCTGAGAGTCACAAAAGCAGGTGAGCTGGGTGGGCTGGAGACAGGAAATAGGGAAAAGACAGGTTTGATTTTGGAGAGGATACAGAATCAAGAACAAATTCTAAATCGAGTGTGCAGTGAACAAAGTAAGAGTGTTGAACAGTGGGGAGGAGGTGAATGTGATGGTGAAGCAAGAGCTGCCATCTGCTGTTCAACCAGAAGGTGGCTCCCTAGTCCAGTCCGATCCCCAGTCCTGGCACTGGCCCTGCCTCTGTGTCTCTCTCCGATTCTCTCTCTCTATCCCTCTCTCTGTCTCTCCCTCTCTGCCTGTCTCTCTATCCCTCCTATCCCTCTCTCTCTATCCCTCCCTCTATGTCTCTCTCTCCGATTCTCTCTCTCTATCCCTCCCTCAGTGTCTCTCCCTCTCTGCCTCTCCCTCTATCCCTCCCTCTGTGTCTCTCTCTCTGATTCTCTCTCTCTATCCCTCTCTCTGTCTCTCCCTCTCTGCCTTTCTCTCTATCCCTCCTACCCCTCTCTCTGTCTCTCTCTCTGACTCTCTCTCTCTATCCCTCTCTCTGTCTCTCCCTCTCTGCCTCTCTCTCTATCCCTCCTATCCCTCTCTCTGACTCTATCCCTCTCTCTCACTCTCTCTCTGTCCCTTTTTCTCTCTCTGTGTCCCCCTCTCTCTGTCCACCTCTCTGTGCTCTCCCTCTCTTACTCTCTTTCTCTCACTGACTCTCTCTATACCTCTCTCACTTTCTCTCCCCTCTCTCTCTTATTCTCTCCCTTAGTTGAAGAAACGGAGAGTAATGTATCTAAGTTGCTGATGATACCAAGCTGGGTGGGATGGAAAACTGTAGGGAGGACAGAGGGGCTGTAAAGGGAGACAGACAGGTGGGCAATAAGGTGGCAGAGGGAGTGTAATGTAAGGAAATAAATGGGAATATACTAAGAGGGGTGGATGAAGTGAGAGATCTTGGTGTACAAGTACACAGGTCCCTGAAGGCAGCAGTTCAAGTAGACAAGGTTGTAAAGAAGGCAGATGGAATGCTCTCCTTCATTGACAGAGGTATAGAATATAAAAGTAAGGATATAATGTTGGAATTGTATAAAACACTGGTGAGGCCACAACTGGAGTATTGTGAGCAGTTCTGGTCACCACATTACAGGAAGGACGTAATAACTCTGGAGAGGGTGCAGAGGAGGTTTACAAGAATGTTGCCAGGGTTAGAAAAGTGTAGCTACGAGGAGAGATTGGATAGGTTGGGGTTATTTCCCTTAGAACAAAGAAGGCTGAGAGGTGACTTGATTGAGGTGTACAAAATTATGAGGGGAATAGATAGAGTGGACAGGATAAAATTGTTTCCCTTGATGGAGAATTCTAGAACCAGGGGACATAGATTCAAGATAAGTGGCAGAGGTGTAGGGGGGACATGAGGAAGAACTTTTTTACGCAGAGGGTAGTGGGTGTCTGGAATTCGCTGACAAGTTGGTGGTAGAGGCAGAAACTCTAAACTCTTTTAAAAAGTACCTGGATCTGCACCTAAAGTGCTGTAAGCTGCAGGGCTATGGGCCGGGTGCAGGAAGGTGGGATTAGAAAGGGCACCTGGGTGTCCTCGGGCTGGCATGGACAAGATGGGCCGAATGGCCTCCTTCTGTGCTGTAACTTTTCTATGGTTCTAAGCCTCTGTGTGAGGTTATTCACTTTTAACATCAACACTTACAAAGTGTCTTACTTTTAAAATAATATTCTGCTTTTTTTATCCTTATGACTAAAGAGACTTAGTTGGTGCTTGTACCAGGAATGCAGAAAGTTAGCATTCAGGTGCAGTTAGCATTCAGGAGGCCAATGGCGTGTTGGCCTTTATTATAATGCGATTGGGGCACAAGAATAAAGAAGTCTCGCTCCAGATGTACAGGGTTTGGGTGAGACCACATCTGGAATATGCTGTGCAGTTTGGGTCTCCACATTTAGGGAAGGATAAATTTACATTGGAGGTGGTACAGTGAAGGTTCACTCGATCGGTCCCTGGGATGAAGGGGGTGTCCTATGATGAGAGGCTGTTAGATCTGTTGAGTTTTTCCAGCATTTTCTGTTTTTGTTTAGATTCTGAAGGGGTTTGACAGGGTGGACGCTGAGAGATTGTTCCCACTGGTCGGAGAATCTAAAACACGGGGTCACAGTCTCAGGATAAGAGGCCGATCATTTAGGACTGAGATGAGGAGAAATGTCTTCACTCAAAGGGCTGTGAATCTTTGGAATTCTCTGTCCCAGAGGATTGTGGTTGCCCTATCGGTGAATATGTTTAAGACCGGGATAGACAGAGTTTTGGCCTCTCAGGAAATTACGGGATATGAGGATTGGGCAGGAAAATGGGGTTAAGGCCGATGGTCAGCCATGATCAGACTGAACTTTTTCAGCGATTTCATTTTCTTCCTTGTTCTTCAAGTCTTGGTCCAAATGTTGACATGATGAAGGTGAAGGCAGGTCAGAGGGTTGTTCAGCTGTTAAACCGTTCAGTGGATTCGAGTCCACAGCCTTGATCTCTCTCAGAATTACACTTCACTCTGTCAAGTGGATGTGTTGCCACTTCACATCTGCCAGGACATTTTCTGGTTGAACCTCAAATGGAGGGAAATCTTCTGGCTCTCGGCTTCTCCCTGCTGGAGCAGACTGGACAGACCATGTGGTCTCCTCCTGCTCCTATTTCTTATCTTCTCGTGTTTTTCTCACTCTCTCTCTCTCTCTTTATCTCTCTCTTTCTCTCTCCCCAGCTGTCTCCAACTCCCACCCCTCCCACTCTCTTCCTCTGTCTCCCTCCCTCTTTCACCCAAGCTCTCTCCCCACTCTCCCCGTCTCGCTCACTCTCTCCGATTATCTCCCCTCTCTCAGTCAATGGAGTGTTCATTCTATTGATAAGATGTCCTGGTGAAGGGCATTGTGAAATCATGTGGCTAGAGCAGTGAATCGGGAGACTCCTGGGACACTGGGGGAGGAAGTAGACAGCAGACCCCATCCTATAAACAGTGTAACCATCAGGAAAAGGATTTCTGGCAGTTTCAGACTTCACCATGTGGGCTTGGGATCCAATTTAACACAGTCTCCCCTTTCTGTCTCTTCACCCCTCCCTCCCTCTGACTTTCTCCCTCTTTATTCTCTAACTCTTTCTCTCTCTATCTTTATCTCTCCCACACCCTCTCTCTCCCTCTCTCTCTATCCCCCTCTCCTCTTCCTCCCCCTCTCCCCTCTCCCTCTCCATCTCTCCCTCCCCCTTTCTCCTCCCTCTCTCTCCCTCTTCCTCCCCCTCTCCTTCTCTTCCTCTCCCTCTCTCCCTCTCTCTCCCTCTCTCTCCCTCTCTCCCTCCGTCTCTCTCTCTCTCTCTCTCTCACACTCCCCCACCCCCTTCTCTCCCTCCCTCTCCTTCGCTCCATCTCTCTCTCTCTCTCTCTCTCTCTCCCTCTCTCACACACTCCCCCACCCCCTCCCTCTCTCTCCCCCAACCCCTCAGGTAGCGAAATTGCTCCAACCCTCTGTTGTCTGGATCGATGATGCTGAGAAAACATTCGTAAAGAAAGTGCCAAAGGAAGAAAAGGCGGTGAGTACCTTCACCTCCCCACCCCCTCCCCAGGGTCAATCCCACCCTGTAACAACCTACCCCCCCCCTCCTCCACACAGTCAGTCCATTGCATCCATGGCGGTATCTAAATTCAGTCTGCACCCCATGCCTCCTCGTATGTACCCCAATCCCAGTCTGTACCCCACTCTGAGTTTATACCCCATTCCAGTATGTACCCCACCCCCAGTCTACACCCCACCCCCACTGTGTACCCCACCCCCAGTCTACACCCCACCCCACCCCACTGTGTACCCCACCCCCAGTCTACACTCCACCCCCACTCTGTACCCCACCCCCAGTCTACACCCCACCCCACCCCCACTGTGTACCCCACCCCCAGTCTACACTCCACCCCCACTGTGTACCCCACCCCCACTCTGTACCCCACCCCCAGGCTACACCCCACCCCCACTCTGTACCCCACCCCCAGTCTACACTCCACCCCCACTGTGTACCCCACCCCCACTCTGTACCCCACCCCCACTCTGTACCCCACCCCCAGGCTACACCCCACCCCCACTCTGTACCCCACCCCCAGGCTACACCCCACCCCCACTCTGTACCCCACCCCCAGGCTACACCCCACCCCCACTCTGTACCCCACCCCCAGTCTACACTCCACCCCCACTGTGTACCCCACCCCCAGTCTACACCCCACCCCCAGTCTACACCCCACCCCCAGTCTGTACCCCACCCCTAGTCTACACTCCACCCCCACTCTGTACCCCACCCCCAGTCTACACCCCACCCTCCAGCTGTATTCCACCACCCAGTTTGTACCCTACCACTGGTGTGTGGCCAGCGTCAAGCGGGTACCCCCCTCCACTCCCTTGTGTACACCACCCCCCACATCCCACCCCCAACAGTGTATCTCTGAGCCAGGAGTTTCTTGGTTCAACCCCCTGGCCAGAGTTTAATGCATCAGATCGAGGCTGGATTCTTGTTGGAATTTAACACCAGAACATTTGACATTTGATCCATGCTTCGTATCGAAATGATTTCTTAGACAGTACACGATCCATTTTCAATCAGCAGCTAATTCCAGCTGTTCAGCAACTATTCCTGTGGTGGGGACCGAAACCAGGAATTTAAATTCTGTCATTACAATCCCGATTGCGAATGGATGGCAGAGAGGGTGTGTGGAGGGAGGGGTGATGGGGGCACGTGGGGCTGGAATTGTGATAACATCACTAACCCGGCTGCTGTCACTAACAGCTGGAACCCAAACGTTTGAAGAAGGATTTGCCGAAGGTGCTGAAACAGATCAAAGCTGAGGACCGGGTTTTGCTGGTGGGAACATCGAGGCGCCCGTTTGATGCTGAGCTGAAGCCCCTCTTTAAGGTTTATGATCGAATCCTGCTGATCCCACGAGCTGACTACGCCTCACGTTACTGTGAGTAACAAATCCCGTCTACCTGTCACTCCGTGTCCCGGCGCTTTTACCGACTGTGAAGGGGAATCAATGAAACTCTTACAGGACTCTCAGGTAACCCGTGTACCTGTCCACTGGTTCCCCCTCTGTTAACTGTGTTCTGGGGGTATTGGCTTCAAGCTCCTGTTCCTGTGGAGGGTCTCTGGTAGCCTACACTGTGCTCCTGTCAGAACAGGCACTGCCCCATCCTATACTGCCTGTCTCAAACTGTCTGTCAGAAAACGTAGGACTTAGGAGCAGGAGTAGGCCATTCAGCCCCTCAAACCTGTTCCGCTATTCAATAAGATCATTGCTGAACTGACTCTCATCTCGACCTTACCTTCCTGCTTTCCACCCCCTTCACCCCCCACCCCACAACACTTCACTATCTTGTAGATCAAAAATCTACACTGCCTGTCCTCCATTCCCTGTCCCATGTTGCCAGCCTCGCACTACCTGTACTGTTCTGCCTGTGTCAAACTCCCTGCCCCCCGCTGCCAGTCCTAGGCTGCCTGTCCTAAGCTGCCTGTCCTGTGCTGCCTGTCCTCTGCTGCCTGTCCAACGCTGCCTGTCCCTTGCTGCCTGTCTCATGCTGCTTGTCCCTTGCTGTCTGTCTCATGCTGCTTGTCCCATGCTGCCTGTCTCATGCTGCTTGTCCCATGCTGCCTGTCCTGTGCTGCCTGTCTCGCGCTGCCTGTCTCACGTTGCCTGTCCCATGCTGCCCGTCCCGCGCTGCCTGTCTCACGCCGCCTGTCTCGCTCTGCCTGTCCTGTGCTGCCTGTCTCGCGCTGCCTGTCCTGTGCTGCCTGTCTCGCTCTGCCTGTCTCATGCTACTTGATATTGATTTAGACACTCAGAGGATGACATTAAGGATTTTTAAGCCTCTGAATCCATTAAAGATTTAACAGCTCGTTATTGCACATGATAACTTTGAAGTTTACCATAGAACCACAGTGTGCATCAAGACGAGGCCCTTTAGCCCATCAGCTCTAGTTAAAGGTCTATCCAATTAATCCTTCCCCTGACCTTTCCCCATTACCCTGCCAAAGTTTCCCTTCCATATATTTATCCAATTCCCTTTGGAAGTTCCTATTGAATCCCATTCCTCGGCTTCTCCTAATTTACTCTTTATGAACCCTTAATAATTTTGAGGCAAGAACATAAGAAACTAGAGCAGGAGTAGAACATTCGGCCCAACAATGGAGCATCCACAACCCTCTGGGGTAGAGAATTTCAAACATTCATAATCCTTTGAGTGAAGAAATTTCTCCTCACCTCAGTCCTAAAAGATCGGCCCCTTATCCTGAGAGTTGTCCCTGTGTTTCAGATTCCCCCGACCCACTACCGGGTTCATGGGGGTTGGGTGTTGAGGGACTTGGTGGGAGGGAGGGGTTCACATGAAGGGAGAATTGGAAAGTTAAAGAGAAAGGACAAGGCGATATTACAGGGTAGCAATAGGAGTGATGATAATCAGAGTGTGACAGGAAGGGACAGGATAAGAGTGCCCCACCCACGCTCGCTGAGCCAAAAATTCTGGTCAGGGTTACAAAGTGACACAGCTGGTACATAAAATATTCAAGGGTATTTGACATTTCAGAAGGATAGAAAAAAACCAAAATGGAGGTGGGGTAGCTCTGTTAATCAAGGATGAGATCAGTATAGTGAGAAATGATCATCGTTTGGAGGATCAAAATGTAGAACCAGTTTGGGTGGAGATAAGAAATAACAATGGGAAGAAGTCACTAGTGGGAGGCCTGTTAGAATAGCAATAATTGTGAAAGATTTTAATCTTCATAAAGATTGGACAAACCAAATTGGCAAAGATAGCCAAGAGGATGAGTTCATAGAGTATATTTGGGACAGTTACTTAGAACAATACATTCTGGAACCAACCAGGAAACAGGCTATTTTTAGAGTCATGAGACAGAATTAATTAATGACCTCATAGTAAAGGAGCCTCTTGGTAACAGTGATCATAACATGATGGAATTTCACATTCAAATTGAGGGTGAGAAATGTGGGTCTAAAATTAGAATCTCAAAGTTAAGTAAAGGCAATTAGATCGGTATTATGACAGGGTTGACTAAAGTGACTGGGAAAATATGCTAAGAGGTAAGACGGTAGTTAGGAGAATAGCCATAAATTGCAGGAGGATATCAATGGACTGGTCAGGTGGGCAGAGCAGTGGAAAATGGAATTCAACCCGGAAAAGTGTGAGGTAATGCACTTGGGGAGGGCTAATAAGGCAAGGGATTACACTATGAATGGTAGGACCCTGGAAAGTACTGAAGATAAGAGGGAACTTGGTGTGTATATCCACAGATCCCTGAAGGTAGCAGGGCAGGTAGATAAGGTGGTTAAGAAGGCAAATGGGATACTTGCCTTTATTAGCCAAGGCATAGAATACAAGAGCAGGGAGGTTATGCTGGAACTGTATAAAATGCTGGTTAGGCCACAACTGGAGTAATGTGTGCAGTTCTGGTCACCACATTATAGGAAGGATGTGATTGCACTGGAGAGGGTGCAGAGGAGATTTACCAGGATGCTGGCTGGGCTGGAGGGTCTGAGCTATGAGGAAAGATTGGATAGGCCGGGGTTGTTTTCCTTGGAGCAGCGAAGGTTGAGGGGGACCTGATAGAGGTGTATAAGATTATGAGGGGCATAGATAGGGTGGATAGGAAGGCACTTTTTCCATTAGTAGAGGGGTCAATAACCAGAGGGCATAGATTTAAGGTAAGAGGTCGAAGGCTAAGAGGGGAGTTGAGGAGAAATTTTTTCACCCAGAGAGTGGTGGGAATCTGGAAGTCACTGCCTGAAAGGGTGGTTGAGTCAGAAACTCTCGTAACATTTAAGAAGTATTTAGATATTCACTTGCATTGCCACAGCCTCCAGGGCGATGGGCCAAGTGCTGGAAAATGTATTGTAGTCAGATCTTTGTTGACCGGCGCAGACATGATGGGCCAAATGGCCTCCTTCTGTGCTGTAAATGTCTATGAGAAGCAGTGGCAAACATTTAAGGAAATATTTCATAACTCTAAATAAAAATATATTGCATTGAGAAAGACACTACCAGAAAGATGTGCCATCCATGGCAACTAAGGAAACCACTGGTGGTATCAAATTGACAGAAATGATACACAATGCTGCAAAGATTAGTGCTAGGCCAGGAGATTGGGAAAATTTTAGGAACCAGCAAAGGAATAACTTTTTTAAAAAGTGATTGAGAAATTGCAGTATGAGAGAAAAATAGCAGGAAACATAAAAACAGACAGTAAAAGCTTCTACAAGTACATAAAAAGGAAAAGGGTAGCTAAAGTAAGCAGTGGTACCTTGGAGGTAAAGACTGGGGAATTAATAATGCGAAACAAGGAAATGGCAGAGACTTTGAACAGGTATTTTGTATCTGTCTTCACAGTGGAAGACCCAAGAATAGCAGAAAATCAAGAGGCAAAAGGGAGGGAGAAACTTAAAACAATCACGATCACTAGAGAAAAAATACTAGAAAATCTAATGAGACTAAAGGCTGCCAAATCCCCAGGACCAGATTACCCACATCCTAGAGTCTTAAAAGAAATGACTGCAGATTTAGCAGGTGCTAAGTCATTACGTGCCAATCATTGGCTGTGATTCTGTGATTGGACAGCATCTGCTGAATAATCCTGATTGTGCAAAGATTTACACTGAAAATCAATTTAAGATTGTGAGTCAGGCTAGTGGTGTGGCTCACTTACACACGCTAGAAGCCACAAATATTCACACACAGGGCCCTGTTCTTTGCAGACAGAAGGAGCATGTCCATGCATTAAGCCTGTTTTAACTAAACAAAGGTGTGGGGGACAGCCATTCCCTGGTTCATTCCCTAGGGCATTGTGTTGACCAATCAGAGTTAAGCTGCCTGCTTTGAGTCATAGAGTCACAAGGGTCTACAGCACAGAAAAAGGCCCTTTGGCCCATTGCATCTGTGCCAGTCAAACAAGTACCTAACTATTCTAATCCCATTTTCCAGCACTAGGCCCATAGCCTTGTATGCCATGGCATTGCAACTGCATATCCAAATACTTCTTCAATGTTATGAGGGTTTCTGCCTCTACCACCCTTTCAGGCAGTGAGTTCCAGATTCCCACCACCCTCTGGGTGAAAAAATTCTTCCTCACATCCCCTCTAAACCTCCTGCCCCTTACCTTAAATCAATGCCCCCTGATTATTGATCCCTCCACCAAGGGGAAAAGTTCCTTCCTGTCTACCCTAGCTATGCCCCTCATAATTTTATACACCTCAATCATGTCCCCCCTCAATCTCCTCTGCTCCAGGGAAAATAACCTCAGTCTATCCAATCTCTCCTCATAACTGAAACTCTCCAGCCCAGGCAACATCCTGGTAAATCTCCTCTGCACTCTCTCTAGTGCAATCACATCCTTCCTATAATGTGGTGGCCAGAACTGCACGCAATACTCTAGCTGTGGCCTAACCAGCGTTTTATACAGTTCCAGCATAACCTCCCTGCTCTTATATTCTATGCCTCAGCTAATAAAGGCAAGAATCCCATATGCCTTCTTAACCACCTTAACTACCTGTCCCACTCCTTTAAGGGACCGGTTGACATGCACACCAAGGTACCTCTGATCCTCGGTACCTCCCAGGGTCCTACCATTCATCGTGTATTCCCGCGCCTTGTTTGTCCTGCCCAAGTGCATCACCTCACACTTATCCAGATTAAATTCCATTTGCCACTGATCAGCCCATCTGACCAACCCGTCTATATCCTCCTGTAATCTAAGGCTTTCCTCCTCACTTTTTACCACCCCACCAATTGTGTCATCCGCGAACTTACTGATCAACCTTCCTACATTCAAGTCTAAATTGTTTATATATACCACAAACAGCAAGGGACCCAACACCGATCCCTGTGGAACCCCACTGGACACAGACATCCAGTCACAAAAACACCCCTCGACCATCACCCTCTGCTTCCTGCCACTCAGCCAATTCTGGATCCAATTTACCAAATTGCCTTGGATCCCATGGGCTCTTACCTTCGTTATCAGTCTCCCATGCGGGACCTTATCAAAAGCCTTGCTGAAGTCCAAGTAGACTACGTCAAATGCATTGCCCTCATCTACACACCTGGTCACCTCTTCGAAAAATTCAATCAAATTGGTCAGACATGACCTCCCCTTAACAAAACCATGCTGACTGCCCTTGATTAATCCCTGCCTCTCCAAGTGTAGATTAATTCTGCCCCTCAGAATCGCTTCCAATAGTTTCCCCACCACTGAGGTTAGACTGACTAGCCTGTAGTTCCCTGGTTTATCCCTTCCTCCCTTCTTGAATAAGAATACCACATTGGCTGTCCTCCAGTCCTCTCGCACCTCTCCTGTGGCCAAAGAGGTATTGAAAATTATTGCCAGTGCCCCTACTATCTCCTCCCTTGCCTCACTCAACAGCCTGGGATACATTTCATTCGGGCCTGGAGATTTATCTACTTTTAAGCCTGCCAGACCACTGAGAACCTCCTCCCTTTCTATGCTAATTTCTTTAATTATATCACAGTCCTTCTGCCTGATTTCCAGACCCACGTCATCCCTCTCACTTGTGAACACCAACACACAGTATTCATTTAGAACCCTACCTACGTCTTCCGGCTCCACACACAAATTACCACTATGGTTCATAATAGGCCCTACTCTTTCCCTAGTTATCCTCTTACTCTTAATGTACTTGAAAAATAACATTGAATTTTCCTTTATTTTACCTGCCAATGTTTTTTCACTTTTTGCTCTCCTAATTTCCTTTTTTAAGTTCCCCCTACACATTCTATACTCCTCTAGCGCTTCCACTGTTTTCAGCCCTCGGTATCTGCCATAAGCCTCCCTTTTTCCCTTTATCCGATCCTGTATATCCCTCGATATCCAGGGTTCCCTGGATTTGTTGATCTCACCCTTTGTCTTTACTGGAATATGTTGGCCCTGTACTCTCCCTATTTCCTTCTCGAATGAGTCCCACTGCTCTGACACAGATTTACCTAAAAGTAGCTGCTCCCAGTCCACTGGCCAAATCATATTTGCTCTTATTAAAATCGGCCTTCCCCCAATTTAGAACTCTGATTTCTGGCCCATCCTTGTCCTTTTCCATAACAACATTGAATCTAACGGAGTTATGATCACTATCTGCAAAATGCTCCCCCACTGATACTTCTACCACTTGCCTGGCTTCATTCCCTAAAATTAAGTCCAGGACCGCCCCCTCTCTTGTAGGACCGTCTACGTACTGGTTTAAAAAGCTCTCCTGGATGCGTTTTAAGAATTCCGCTCCCTCTAAACCTATCACACAATGACTAACCCAGTTAATCACAGAATCACAGTGCAGAAGAGGCCCTTCGGCCCATCGAGTCTGCACCGACACGTGAGAAACACCTGACCTACCTACCTAATCCCATTTACCAGCACTTGGCCCATAGCCTTGAATGTTATGATGTGCCAAGTGCTCATCCAGGTACTTTTTAAAGCATGTGAGGCAACCCGCCTCCACCACCCTCCCAGGCAGTGCATTCCAGACCGTCACCACCCTCTGGGTAAAAAAGTTTTTCCTCACATCCCCCCTAAACCTCCTGCCCCTCACCTTGAACTTGTGTCGCCTCGTGTGACTGACCCTTCAACTAAGGGGAACAGCTGCTCCCTATCCACCCTGTCCATGCCCCTCATAATCTTGTACACCTCGATCAAATCACCCCTCAGTCTTCTCTGCTCCAACGAAAACAACCCAAGTCTGTCCAACCTCTCTTCATAAATTAAATGTTTCATCCCAGGCAACATCCTGGTGAATCTCCTCTGCACCCCCTCCAGTTCAATCACATCCTTCCTATAATGTGGCGACCAGAACTGCACACAGTACTCCAGCTGTGGCCTCACCAAGGTTCTATACAACTCCAACATGACCTCACTACTTTTGTAATCTATGCCTCGATTGATAAAGGCAAGTGTCCCATATGCTTTTTTCACCACCCCACTAACATGCCCCTCTGCCTTCAGAGATCTATGGACACACATTTTGTTCCTCAGAACTTCCTAGTGTCATGCCGTTCATTGAATACTTCCTTGTCAAATTACTCCTTCCAAAGTGTATCACCTCACACTTTTCAAGGTTAAATTCCATCTGCCACTTATCTGCCCATTTGACCATCCCGTCTATATCTTCCTGTAGCCCAAGACACTCAACCTCACTGTTAACCACTCGGCCAATCTTTGTGTCATCCGCAAACTTACTCAACCTACCCCCCACATAGTCATCTATGTCGTTTATACAAATGACAAATAAATGGGGACCCAGCACAGATCCCTGTGGTACGCCACTGGACACTGGCTTCCAGTCACTGAAGCATCCTTCTGTCATCATTCTCTGCCTCCTACAACTAAGCCAATTTTGAATACACCTTATCAAATTACCCTGTTTCCCATGTGCATTTGCCTTCTTTATAAGTTTCCCATGTGGGACCTTGTCAAAGGCTTTGCTGAAATCCATATAAACTACATCAACTGCACTACCCTCATCTACACACCTGGTCACCTCCTCAAAAAATTCAATCAAATTTGTTAGGCCTGACCTCCCTCTGACAAAGCCATGCTGACTATCCCTGATCAAACCTTGCTTCACCAAGTGGAGATAGATTCTCTCCTTCAGAATTTACTCCAATAGTTTCCCTACCACTGACGTGAGACTCACTGGCCTGTAGTTCCCTGGCTTATCTCTAATGTTGGGGAAGTTGAAATCCCCCACTATTACTACCCTATTATTTTTACACTTCTCTGAAATTTGCCTACATATCTGCTCTTCTATTTCTCTCTGACTGTTTGGGGGCCTATAGTACACTCCCAGCAATGTGATTGCTCCTTTTTTGTTTTTCAGTTCTACCCATTTGATTTCATTTGAGGAGCCTTGTAAGATGTCATCCCTCCTTACTGCTGTAATCAATTCCTTGGTCAATATTGTGATACCCCCTCCTCTTTTACCTCCTTCCCTGTCTCGCCTGAAGACCCTATATCCTGGAATATTGAGCTGCCAATCCTGCGCCTCTATCAACCATGTCTCTGTGACAGCAATGACATCATAATTCCATGTGTTAATTTGTGCCCTCAACTCATCCGCCTTATTCGTCAGACTCCTTGCATTAAAATAAATACCATCCAACCTTGCCGAACCCCCTTGTGCCTTAACTGGCCTATAATTTCTATGCCTTCCAGACTCACTTGCTCTCTCTTCTAATTTTGGCTGTGCATCTCCCCCTGCTGAACCTCCTCTCAGGATCCCATCTCCCTGCCAAGTTAGTTTAAACCCTCCCCAACAGCACTAGCAAACCTACCCGCAAGGATGTTGGTCCCATTCCGGTTCAGGTACAACCCATCTGCCTTGTACAGGTCCCACTGCCCCCAGAAACGGTCCCAATGTTCCAGAAATCTAAAGCTCTCTCTCCTGCACCATCTCTCCAGCCACACATTCATCTGGACAAACCTCCTATTTCTATACTCACTAGCGCGTGGCACCAGAAGTAATCCAGAGATTACTACCTTTGAGGTCCTGTTTTTTAATATGCTTCCTAGCTCCCTAAATTCTGCTTGCAGGACCTCATCCCTCTTTCTACCTATGTCGTTGGTACCAATATGTACCACGATCTCTGTCTGTTTGCCATCCCTCTTTAGAAGGTCCTGCAGCCGTTCAGTGATCTTGACCCTGGCACCAGGGAGGCAACATCCCATCCTTTGAATTTAAACAAAACCTTGGCATGTAACTGTTCCCTGGTACATTCTCCATGGCAATGCATCTGCCAATCAGAGTCTGCTTGCCAGCCAATCAGCATCTATTTTCATGCAGTATAAATTGTTGCTCCCTTTACTATTGGTTTTCTTGTGAATCTGGGCTGATGAGTATAAGACAAAAAGCTTTGACATGTCCCTTTTTCAGCAAAACAGGGTCGATGCTGAGAAGATATTTCCCCTTGTGGAGGAATCTAGAACTAGGGGCCACAGTTTAAAAATGAGGGTTCTTCCATTTAAGACAGAGTTCAAGAGGAATTTCTCCTCAAAGATGGTTGGTCTTTTTTTGGAGTTCCCTTCCCCAGTGAGCAGTGGAATCTGGGTCATTGAATATATTCAAGGCTGAGTTAGACAGGTTTTTCATCTCCAAGAGACTGAAGGCTTATGGGGTGGTCCGGCAGGAAAATGGAGTGGAGGACACACTCAGATCAAGCACCATCTTATTGAATGGCAGAGCAGGCTTGAGGGGCCGAGTGGCCTACTTCTGCTCCTATTAGAGCACTTGGGATTGGGGGTAATATACTGGCATTGGTTGAGAACTGGTTAAGAGAGAGTAGGATTAAACAGGTCACTCTCACGTTGGCAGCTGTGACTAGTGGGGTACCGTAAGGATCAGTGCTTGGGCTCCAGCTGTTCACAATATATGTCAGTGTTTTGGATGTGGGGACCAAATGTAATATTTCCAATTTGATGATGACACAAAACTAAGTGGGAATGTGAGTTGTGAGGAAGATGCAAAGAGACTTCAAGGATATTT
Organism: Cetorhinus maximus; assembly: GCF_964194155.1. Classification (NCBI taxonomy): domain Eukaryota; kingdom Metazoa; phylum Chordata; class Chondrichthyes; order Lamniformes; family Cetorhinidae; genus Cetorhinus; species Cetorhinus maximus. The sequence goes on along the minus strand of NC_135882.1, from coordinate 179,528,153 downwards.
AGACAGACTGAGTGAGTAGACAAAAACATGGCCGATGGAATATAATGTGGAGGAAAAATGTGAAGTTACCCACTTTGGTAGGAAAAACAGAAAAGCGGAATATTTCCTAAACGGTGAGAGGTTGGGAAGTGTGGATGTCCAAAGGGACCTGGGTGTCCTTGTTCATGAGTCCCTGAAAGCTAACATGCAGGTGCAGCAAGCAATTAGGAAGGTGAATGTATGTTGGCCTTCATCGTGAGAGGATTTGAGTACAGGAGTCAAGATGTCTTGCTGCAGTTGTAGAGGACCTTGGTGAGACCTCACCAGGAGTACTGTGTACAGTTTTGGTCCTCTTATGTAAGGAGGGGTATACCTACCATAAAGGGAGCGCAATAGAGGTTCACCAGACTCATCCCTGGGATGACAGGGTTATCTTATGAGGAGAGATCAAGGGAAACTGGGCCTGTATTCTGTAGACATTTGAAGAATGAGAGGTGATCTCATTGAAACTTAGAAAATTCTTACAGGGCCTGACAGGGTGGATGTAAATAAGATGTTTTCCCTGGCTGGTGAGTCTAAAATGAGGGACATAATCTCAGGATAAGGGATAGGCCATTTAAGACTGAGATGAGGAGGAATTTCTTCACTCAGAGGGTGGTGAATCTTTGGAATTCTCTACCCCAGAGAGCTGTGGAAGCTCAGTCATTGAGCATGTTCAAGACAGAAATCGTTAGATTCCTGGAGAGTAATGACATCCGGGTATATGGAGATAGCGCAGGAAAGCGGCGTTGAGGGAGATAATCAGCCATGATCTAATTGAATGATGGAACAAGCTCAACAAGCTGAATGGTCTACTCCTGCTTCTATGTCCCTATCTCTTATCATCTTAGGGGAAACATCCTCTCGGAGTCTACTCTCAAGCTGCTCATCCTCTTGTAGGTTTCAGTGAGATCGCCTCTCATTCTTCTAAACTCCAGAGAATATAAATCCAATTTACTCAGCCTCTCACCATAAGACAGCCCCCTCATCCTGAGAGCCAATCTAGTGAGCCTTTGTTGTACTGGCTCCAAGACAACTATATCCTTACTTATATATGAGATCAAAACTACACACATTATTCCAGGTGTTATCCCAACAACTGTAGCAAGACTTCTTTGTTCCTGTACTCCAGTCCCATTGCAATAAAGGCCAACATGCCATTTGTCTTCCCAATAACTTGCTGCACCTGCATGTTAACTTTCTGTGTTCCTTATACAATTGCACCAAAGTCTCTTTGAACTTCAACACTTACAAGTTTTTCACCTTTTAAAAAATATTCTGTTTTTCTATTTTTATGACCAAAGTGAATAACCTCACACTCCCCCACATTATACTCCATCTGCCACCTTGTTGCTCACTCACTGAACCTGCCTCCATCTCCTTGCAGCCTATGTGTCCTCCTCACAGCTTACCCTCCCACCTAACTGTGTATTGTCAGTAAATTTAGATACATTACTCTCTCTCGTCATCTAAGTCATTATTATAGATTGTAAATAGCTGAGGCCCCAGCACTGATCCTTGCGGCACTCCACTACTCACTGCCTGCCAACTGGAAAATGTCCTAATGATGTCTACTCTCTGTTTCTTGTCCATTAACCAACCCTCTATCCATGTTAAAATATCTCCTTTAAATCTGCTCTTAACCTCAGGTCTGAGGAGAACAATCCCAGCTTCTCCATTCCGCAGAAACTGAAGCCCCTCATCCCTTGGAAATCTGGTAAATCACCTCCACACCCAGGACAGGGGGACAGGAGATAGTGCCTGGAATGTGAGAGGGGTTCTGGGATGAGAGATGACATCCGGGGAGGGAGTGAGTCGCTTTTCAACACCTGTACTGACACTTTGATTCCTGTTGTCAGTGATCTGGAAGAATCTGATTGAGAAGAATGGCGGCATAATCACCAGCGCCCTGGATCTAACCTCCTTGGCCAAGATTTCCGATGGGTACACACCGGGTCACCTGGTCCAAGTGGTGAAATCAGTCCTCACTGAGCATCGAATCCATCAGCAGACAAAGACTCCCCTCACGGCAAACAACTTCCTCAGACCGCTCAGCAAAACCGAACCCATCTACCAACAAGAGGAAACTGCACTTGCGGTATGGGGACAGGAGGGGAGAGACAGAGAGAGAGTGAGAGAGAGAAAGGGAAAGAAACAGAGAGAGAGAGTGAAACCGAGATAGAGAGAGAAACAGAGAGAGAGTGAAACCGAGAGATAGACAGAGAAACAAAGAGTGAAACAGAGATAGACAGAGAAACAGAGAGAGTGAAACAGAGATAGACAGAGAAACAGGGAGAGAGTGAAACAGAGATAGACAGAGAAACAGGAAGAGAGTGAAACAGAGATAGACAGAGAAACAGAGAGAGAATGAAACAGAGAGATGGACAGAGAAATAGGGAGAGTGAAACACAGAGATAGACAGAGAAACAGAGAGAGAATGAAACAGAGATGGACAGAGAAACAGGGAGAGTGAAAAAGAGGTATAGGCAGAGAAACAGAGAGAGTGAAACAGAGATAGACAGAGAAACAGGGAGAGAGAGTGAAACAGATAGAGAGAAACAGGGAGAATGAAACAGAGATAGGCAGAGAAACAGAGAGAGAGAGTGAAAGAGAGAGATAGAGAAACAGAGAGAGTGAAACAGAGATAGACAGAGAAACAGAGAGATAGACAGAGAAACAGAGAGAGAGTGAAACAGAGATAGACAGAGAAACAGAGAGACAGACAGAAACAGAGAATGAAACAGACAGAAAAACAGTGAAACAGAGAGATAGAAAAACAGTGAAACAGAGAGATAGACAGAGAAACAGAGAGTGAAACAGAGAGATAGACAGAGAAACAGAGAAAGTTAAACAGAGAGAAAGAAAAACAGAGAGTACAAGAGCAGGGAGGTTATGCTGAATATATATAAGACACTGCTTAGACCTCAGATGGAATATTGTGTACAGTTCTGGGCGCCACACTATAGGAAGACTGCAGGGTTACGAGGAAAAGGCAGGAGATCAAAACAGGCCATGGCTGATCATGTACATCTACGTCGAGTTCCCCGTGCTATCCTCATATCCCCTCAAGTCATTACTCTCCAGGTCTGTTCTGAACATTTTTTTTTATTCATTCACGGGATGTGGGCTTCACTGGCTGGACCAACATTTATTGCCCATCCCTAATTGCCCTTGAGAAGGTGGTGGTGAGCTGCCTTCTTGAACCACTGCAGTCCATGTGGTGTAGGTACACCCACAGTGCTGTTAGAGAGGGAGTTCCAGGATTTTGACTCAGTGACAGTGAAGGAACGGTGATATATTTCCAAGTCAGGGTGGTGAATGATTTGGAGGGGAACTTCCAGGTGGTGGTGTTCCCATCAATCTGCTGCCCTTGTCCTTCTAGATGGTAGTGGCCGTGGGTTTGGAAGGTGCTGTCTAAGGAGCCTTGGTGAGTTCCTGCAGTGCATCTTGTAGATGGTACACACTGCTGCTACTGTGCATCGGTGGTGGAGGGAGTGAATGTTTGTGGATGGGGTGCCAATCAAGCGGGGCTGCTTTGTCCTGGATGTTATCAAGCTTCTTGAGTGTTGTGGGTGCTGCACTCATCCAGGCAAGTGGAGAGTATTCCATTACATCCCTGACTTGTGCCTTGTAGATGGTGGGCAGGCTTTGGGGAGTCAGGAGGTGAGTTACTCGTTGCAGGATTCCTAGCCTCTGACCTGCTCTTGTAGCCACAGTATTGATATGGCTAGTCCAGTTCAGTTTCTGGTCAATGGTAACCCCCAGGATGTTGATAATGGGGGACTCAGCAATGTTAATATCATTGAACATCAAGGGGTGATGGTTGGATTCTCTCTTGTTGGAGATGGTCATTGCCTGACACTTGTGTGGCGTGAATGTTACTTGCCACTTGTCAGCCCAAGCCTGGATATTGTCCAGGTCTTGCTGCATTTGGACATGGATTGCTTCAGTACCTGAAGAGTCATGAATGGTGCTGAACATTGTGCAAACATCAGCGAACATCCTCACTTCTGACCTTATGATGGAAGGAAGGTCATTGATGAAGCAGCTGAAGATGGTTGGGCTGAGGACACTACCCTGCGGAACTCCTGCAGTGATGTCCTGGAGCTGAGATGACTGACCTCCAACAACCACAACCATCTTCCTTTGTGCTAGGTATGATTCCAATCAGTGGAGAGTTTTCCCCCTGATTCCCATTGACTCCAGTTTTGCTCGGGCTCCTTGATGCCACACTCGGTCAAATGCTGCCTTGATGCCAAGGGCAGTCACTCTCACCTCACCTCTTGACACTGTAACTGTCCTTTTTATTCCATGGGCTTCATCTTTGCTGATGAGCCTGTTGTGCGGCACTGTATCGAATGCCATTTGGAAGTCCACCACATCAACAGCATTACCCTCATCAACCATCCATTACCTCTTCAAAAAATGCAAATCCATGCTGAGTTCCCTCAATTCATCAACATTTGTCAAAATTACTGTTAATTTTGTCCCAACTTTGTTGTTGAAGTGACCATGGTATTATAAACTTTCCAATCAGAGCTGGAGTGGATCAGCTCATTGTTGGAGTTCTGGTTAAGCCGGTCTTTAACGTTATGAAGCTGTTTTCTTCACTGTCGCCCGCTTGCTCTTTTTCCATTAATCCTCCCCGTGGTGTTTAAACATTCCAACCCTTCCAAACGGACTTGCCCAAAGAATCCCATTTGTCTTCTGTTGATAATAGCTAAGAGTTCTCTCCTTCCGGCCTCCTTCATTAGCGATTCCCTGTGCCCAGCTTCTCCTCAGGATCCTGCCTAAGCCACATTTCGAAGCTGTGACTTTCTTCTCTTCCTCTTTCCCAGTCTCCCAAGCTTCACATCCAGAATTCATCACTGAACAGACATTTTAGTCCACGGATTCTCGTTCCATGGATTCTCATTATAAGACTCAAGCTGACACTTCTTAGAACGTTGCTTAATTTTGCTTTGTCCAATCCTTTTTAAGATTTCAGTACTGAACCACAGAAGTGTTACAGCGCAGATGGAGGCCATTCAGCCCATTGTGTCTGCACCTGCTCTCCGAATGAGCAATTCACCTAGCACCTTCCCCCACCTTCTCCCCGTAACACTGCACATTCTTCCCCGTCAGATAACGGTCTAATTCCCGACTGAATGCCTCGATTGATCCTGCCTCCACCACACTCTCAGGCAGTGCATTCCAGACACTAACCACTCGCTGGGTGAAAAAGTTTCTCCTCACATCACTATTGCATCTTTTACCAATTAATTTAAATCTGTGGCCTCTCATTCTCAATCCTTCCACCAAAGGGAACAGTTTCTCCCTATCTACTCTGTCCAGACCCCTCACGGTTTTGAATCCCTCTATCAAATCTCCTCTCAGCCTTCTCTTCTCTAAGAAAACAGCCCTAACTTCTCCAATTTATCTTCATAACTGCTGTTTCTTTTGACATTGGATGTTCCTATGCTTCCTGGTCAGTTGAACTGATTGACCTGTTTACCAGGATGTTCCTTTTCCTTCATCATTACCATAGTGGAATTTTTTTTACTTGAGGGTTAGCCCAAATCTACCACTTTCCTTCATGGCTCAATTAGTTAATTTGTTGCTACAGCGGATGTTGTTGATGCCTCACCCTCTTACCTTTATACCATCTACCCCTTGGACTCCTCGAAGAATGCATTCACTGCACAGGGAGAAACGATCCAGTGAGAGAACACAGCCTTGCCGAACCCCTCTTTAAATCATTTTCCAATCACCGAGTTCATTCTCAGATCCGACCATCACTACCTGATTCCAGGAGATATTCCTCATGAATCAAAGATCTTTCCCATTGACGTCAATGTATTCCAGATTTTTCATAGATGATTCTATTGGACTTTCCTAAATGCTTTCATACAATCATTAAAACATAGAAGAGGTCGTTTTGCATTTCAATGGCTTTTCCACAAAGGTTTTAAAAAGGTAGATTGCATTTTATGTTCCTTTATCAACAAATGCACCCTGAGTGATGGAAATCTCTGCTTTGATTTTCTCTCTAACTCTCTCAATGAGGATTCTCAGGATGATCATTATACCTGACTCATTAAGCTGATTGTTTGATTATCTCACATCCTACTCACAGAATCACAGAATCACACAGTGCAGAAGAGGCCCTTCAGCCCATCGAGTCTGCACCGACTCGTGAGAAACACCTGACCTACCTACCTAATCCCATTTACCAGCACTTGTCCCATAGCCTTGAATGTTATGACGTGCCAAGTGCTCATCCAGGTACTTTTTAAAGGATGTGAGGCAACCCGCCTCCACCACCCTCCCAAGCAGTGCATTCCAGACCGTCACCACCCTCTAGGTAAAAAGGTTTTTCCTCACATCCCCCCTAAACCTCCTGCCCCTCACCTTGAACTTATATCCCCTCGTGACTGACCCTTCAACTAAGGGGAGCAGCTGCTCCCTATCCACCCTGTCCATGCCCCTCATAATCTTGTACACCTCGACCAGGTCGCCCCTCAGTCTTCTCTGCTCCAACGAAAACAACCCAAGTCTATCCAACCTCTCTTCATAACTTAAATGTTTCATCCCAGGCAACATCCTGGTGAATCTCCTCTGCACCCCCTCCAGTGCAATCACATCCTTCCTATAATGTGGCGACCAGAACCGCACACAGTATCCCATGTGCATTTGCCTTCTTTATAAGTCTCCCATGTGGGACCTTGTCAAAGGCTTTGCTGAAATCCATATAAACTACATCAACTGCACTACCTTCATCTACACACCTGGTCACCTCCTCAAAAAATTCAATCAAATTTGTTAGACATGACCTCCATCTGACAAAGCCATGCTGACTATCCCTGATCAAACCTTGCCTCTCCAAGTGGAGATAGATTCTCTCCTTCAGAATTTTCTCCAATAGTTTCCCGACCACTGACGTGAGACTCACTGGCCTGTAGTTCCCTGGCTTATCTCTACTACCCTTCTTAAATAGCGGAACCACATCCTCTGACACCTCCCCCGTGGCCAAAGAGGAATTAAAAATTTGGGTCAGAGCCCCTGCGATCTCCTCCCTTGCCTCCCTCAGCAGTCTGGGACACAAATCATCCAGACCTGGAGATTTGTCCACTTTTAAGCCTGCCAACACCTCCAATACCTTGTCACTCCCTATATCAATTTGCTTAAGAACCTCGCAGTCTCTCTCCCCGAGTTCGATACCTTCATCCTCATTCTCTTGGGTGAAGACGGATGTGAAGTATTCATTCAACACTCTAGCGATGTCCTCTGGCTCCATCCATAGATTGCCCCCTTGGTCCCTTATGGGCCCTACTCTTTCCCTGGTTATCCTCTTCCCATTGATATACTTATAGAATATCTTGGGATTTTCCCAACTTTTACCAGCCAGAGCTTTCTCATATCCCCTCTTTGCTCTCCTAATTGCTTTCTTAAGCTCCACCCTGCACTTTCTGTACTCCACTAATGCCTCCGCTGATTTGCTTCCCTTGTACCTGCTAAAAGCCTCTCTTTTCCTTCTCATCGTAACCTGAATATCTCTGGTCATCCATGGTTCTCTGGTCTTGTTACCCCTTCCTATCACCCTAGAGGGAACATGTTGAGTCTGTACCCTCCCCATTTATTTTTTGAACACCCCCCACTGTTCCTCTGTAGATTTCCCCACAAGTAACTGTTCCCAGTCTACCTTGGCCAGATCCTGCCTTATTTTACTAAAATCTGCTCTCCCCGAATCCAAAACATTTTTTTGCAACTTGTCTATTTCTTTGTTCATAACAAACTTAAACTGTACCATGTTGTGGTCACTATCACTAAAATGCTCGCCCACCACCACCTCAGCCACCTGTCCGGCTTCATTCCCGAGAATTAGGTCCAGCAATGCACCGTCCCTTGTTGGACCCTCTACATATTGACCTAAAAAGTTCTCCTGTACACATTTCAAGAAATCCGCTCCATCCAAGCCCTTAACACTATGTCTATCCCAATTAATGTTGGGAAAGTTGAAATCACCTAATATAATTACCCTATTATTGTTTTTACTGCACCAGGTTTCTTTGGCAGAGCAATAAAAACAGGCTTACATCCTCAGAGGTGATAATGCCAGTGCTGTAGATCCTCAGAGGTGATAATGCCAGTGCTGTAGATCTTCAGGGATGATAATGCCAGTGCTGTAGATCCTCAGGGGTGATAATGCCAGTGCTGTAGATCCTCAGGGATGATAATGCCAGTGCTGTTGATCTTCAGGGATGATAATGCCAGTGCTATAGATCTTCAGGGATGATAATGCCAGTGCTGTAGATCCTCAGGGATGATAATGCCAGTGCTGTTGATCTTCAGGGATGATAATGCCAGTGCTGTAGATCCTCAGGGGTGATAATTCCAGTGCTGCATATCCTCAGGGGTGATAATGCTGGTGCTGTAGATCCTCAGGGGTGATAATGCCAGTGTTGTAGATCCTCATAGGTGATAATGCCAGTGTTGTAGATCCTCAGAGGTGATAATGCCAGTGCTGTAGATCTTGTTGGTGATAATAGTCAGTTTTTCAGTTCCTAGCTCTCCTCTGTCTTCAATAACCTCTTCTGTTATTTCATCCATAGAGTCATAGAGGTCTACAACACAGAAGAAGGCCCTTTGGCCCATCGAGTCTTCACCGGTCAAACAAGTACCTAACTATTCTAATCCCATTTTCCAGCACTAGGCCCATAGCCTTGTATGCCATGGCATCGCAAGTGCACATCCAAATACTTCTTAAATGTTATGAGGGTTTCTGCCTCTACCACCCTTTCAGGCAGTGAGTTCCAGATTCCCACCACCCTCTGGGTGAAAAAATTCTTCCTCACATCCCCTCTAAACCTCCTGCCCCTTACCTTAAATCTATGTCCCCTGGTTATTGATCCCTCCACCAAGGGGAAAAGTTCCAGTTCCAGTGCGGAGATTTCCCATTCATCTTCTTCAGCATAAATCCCATATAACCAGAGAAAAGTTACGGTGCAGAAAGAGGCCATTCACCCCATCGTGTCTGTGCTGGCCAAAAAGAAACTAGTCGCTCATTTTAATCCCATTTTCCAGCCCCTGGTCCATAGCCGTGCAGGTTACAGCGCTTCAGGAGCAGATCCAAGTACCTTCTACATTTTCTTGCAAAATTTCTGGGCCTGTGTCTTCATTTCTGATTGGTCGAGCTCCTCTGCCATCGTTGTACAATTCTTGTGATAAATTCACACCATCTTTTCCAGGTTTTACCCTTTTCCACTGAAATCAATCCAGCTTTTCCTTTCAAACATTTACAAACTGTTGTCTTTCCCGAAATTTCATGAACAGCTTAGTTAATCTCCTTAGGATGTGAGTTCTTCGTTGTCTAGATTGAAATGGTTTTGTCATTCAGCCACTTTTCATTCCCTTCTTTTTCCTTTTTAATTTCTCGGTTCAGTCTGTTATATTTATGATTTGGACTGTTTAGTTCCTCGCCTTCCTTCTATCAACTCCATGATTTCTCCTTTCGTTCATTCTTGCTTCAAACACTTTGCTTATACCAGAACCTTAACTCTCTGCACATTCTGTAAAGAACACTTTGAACATGTTTAACTCTTCGACATCATCGTTTTTGCTACCTGTAGCGATGCCTTTACCTGTGCTGGAAATGCTCCTTTAATGACAGAGTCTTTCAACCATTCAACATCCTCAAGATCTTCACTCCTTGGCTTTCTTTTTAGTTCATTAGGAATTTTCAGCTTGATTTTCGTCGTAGCAACCACATGATCACTGTCAGAATCTGTTGCAGGAGAGGTTTTTGACCGTTTAGTGGAGTTTCTGAAACATCTGTGGCAGATGAAGTTCAGCAAAGAAAAATGTGAAGTGATTCATTGAGGGAGGAAGAGCACGGAGAGACAATCTTTTATTGATTCTTTCATGGGATGTGGGAGTCACTGGCAAGACCAGCATTTATTGCCCATCCCTAATTGCCCTTGAACTGAGTGGCTTGCGAGGCCAGTTAAGAGTCAAACACGTTGCTGTGGGTCTGGAGTCACGTGTAGACCAGACCAGGTAAGGACGGCGGATTTCCTTCCCTAAAGGACATTAGTGACCCAGATGGATTTTTACAGCAATCGATGACAGTTTCCTGGTCACCATCACTGAGACTAGCTTTATATTCCCGATTTATTAACTGGATTCAAATTCCACCAGAGCATGAGCCTGGGTCTCTGGGTCACTAGTCCAGTGTCATTACCAAAATGCCATCATCTCCCACTGTAAAATAAAGTGTACAATTCTAAAGGGGGCGCAGGAGCAGCGGGACCTGTGTATATTTGTGCAGAGGTCATTGTAGGGGACAGGACTGGATAAGTACGGTTAATAAAGATACGATCAGTATCCTGGGCTTTATGGACTGCAGCGGTTCAAGAAGGCAGCTCACCACCACCTTCTCAAGGGCAACTAGGGATGGGCAACAAATGCCGGTCTAACCAGAGATGCCCACATCCCATGAATGAATAAAAAAATTAATAAGGGCATAGTACAAGGGCAAGGAGCTGATGTTGAACTTGTATGAGTCACTAGTTCAGCCTCAGCTGGAGTATTGTGTCCAGTTCTGGGCACCACACTTTAGGGAGGATGAGAAGGTAACGGGGAGAGTGTGGAAAAGATTCACGGGAATGGTTCCAGGGATGAGGAACTTCTGTAATGAAGATAGATTGGAGAAGTTAGGACTGTTTTCCTTGAAGAAGAGAAGTCTGAGAGGAGATTTGATAGAGATATTCAAAATCATGAGGGGTCTGGACAGAGTTAATAGAGAGAAACTGTTCCCGCTCGTAAAAGGATCGAGAATGAGACGGCACAGATTTAAAGTAATCAGCGAAAAAAGCAATAGTGAAATGAGGAGAATTTTTTTCACACAGAGAGTGGTTAGTGTCGGGAATGCAGTGCCTGAGAGTGTGGTGGAGACAGGGTCAATTGAAGCATTCAGAGGGGAATTAGACTGTTATCTGAAGAGGAAGAATGTGCAGGGGTATGCGGAGAATGGAACTAGGTGAATTCCTTATTTAGGGAACCAATCCAGGCAGTTCAGCACGTCCCGGAGGCCTAGCGTCGAAGGCTCCTCTGTCAAAGGGAAGGAGGCCATGCCCCCTTTGTTTACGGATCGAGCTGCCATAAGACAGGGAAGTTAAAGGCCCATTGAAGCTTAAAGATCCTTGACAGGCCAGGGAGAAGGTAAGTGTAAAAGGCAAGTGGGTAGGAATTGGGGGGTAGGTGGGGTCAGGTGCACGGGGGGTTCCGACCTTGGACCTCGGGGGACGGTGGAGGGTTTGGGAATGAGAGTCGGGCCTGGTGGACAGGGGGGTGGGTGAAGAGTCCCTGTGGAGGTGTGGCAATCCTGTGGGTTGGGGAGTTCCTGTTGGGAGGTGTATTCCCTTGGGGGTAGGGGGTGTCCCATGGGGGGGATAGTTGGGGTTGCGGGGGGGGTCCTGTGGGGTGGGGTAGTCGTGAGGGTTGGGGAAGGAGACCCCTGGGGGAAGGTCCGGGGGGTGGGGGAGTCCTGTGGTGGAGGGGGATATTTGGGGTGTGAGTGGAGTCCCCTGCCAGGGGGGGTGGTGGTTAGGGGGGCTTGGAGTAGTCCTGTGAGGGGGTGGGGTAGTTGTTCCATTCTCTGTGACCATGTGGGCCAACAATAGCTTGGACACGAGAACTTGCTACCTTTGCACTTGAGACCCCCCCCATGACAATGATGACCCATTGAATGGCCCCTGTTTTCTTGGTTCAGCCAGGGGTTCATAGAAAACTTCAAGGTGCTTACCTGACACACCTTAATTTGGAGAATTATACTTGTACAATGCTCAAGTTGAAAGGTGTACCTGTTACTCTGACAAGGGGAGTTCTCTTGGAAATAGCCCAATACCCTAAAAGGCGCTTGCAATGTTTCTGATGATAGGCCAAAGCGAATCCGTGTTCACAGTTCTCTCCATCCAAGTAGATAATCTCTGTGTTGCTACTTTCCAACTCCCGTCCACCTTACTTCACGGTGATGGTCCAGCTCATACTGAACCAGACATTAGCACAGGGCTTGACTAGGGAAAAGGGTAGCATGAGGTGCTTTCCCATTGCCCTCCCCATGTGTGTGTAAAGTGGACCCTCTTCCCAGAGGAACCTTCACCTAGTGGCAGCCAATCCTTGTCCTGCAATCCTTGCTCACCTGTCTTTACTGCCATAGAAACCATCAGATCCACCATTGGCCATCACTCATAAGCCTGAGCATGGGACCCTTCCAGGGGCTAGCAGCTGGGCCAGTGGGACCGCCAAAGGGTAGGGTCACCCACATCCTGGGGGCCATCGCCTGCTACTACTTGTCCCAAATTATCCTTTCTAAAAACTTTCACATCACCAAAATTAAACTGACTGCCCTGTAGTTTAAAGGGAGAGGGTGATGTAATGGTAATGGTAATGTCACTGGACTAGTAATCCACAGACCCAGGCTAACAGCCTGGGGACAGGGTTCAAATTTAAATTCAATTAATAAATTGGGAATATAAAGCTAATCTCAGTCATGGTGACCATGAAACTATCATCGATTGTTGTAAAAACCCATCTGGTTCACCAATATCCTTTAGGGAAGGAAATCTGCCGTCCTTACCTGGTCTGGCCTACATGTGACTCCAGATCCACAGCAATGTGGTTGACTTCTAACTGCCCCCTGAAATGGCCAAGCAAGCCGCTCAGTTCAAGGGCAATTAGGGATAGGCAACAAGTGCTGGTTAACGAGACGGGCCTAACGTGAGGTCCCAACATTTCCTAGAAAATCTAGCCCAGTGTCCCTCTCTCTGTGTTTCGCTGTTTCTGTCTCTCCATCTCTCTCTCTCTCTCTCTCTCTCCCTCCCTTCCTCTGTCATTAATTCTCTGTCTCTGTTACTCCCTCAGAACTGGGCTGCGAAGACTCCGCTAGCAAAGAAAGCTCTGAAAGCCAAGAAGGAAAAGGAAGCCTTGGAAAAAGCTGCCCAGGAGGCAGCCAAGAAAAAGAAGTGGTAAAGTCTCCGGAATTGGCGCTGTCACTGTTTAGATGTGAGTGCGAAGGCTGCACTCAGAGAAACTTCAGCCCTCCCACTAAACACTGGAACTTGCTGTAACCAATTGAACTGAACTGAAGATGTGGCAGATTCAGAAATAAAGAATTTGAAGAATATTGTGATTGAATTTACTTCCCATCCCATCCCCATTCCAGCACCAGACTCCAGTCCCTCAGACTGTCGGGGAATTTAGAGGCAGTCAGCCATGTTTAGGGTTTAATATCAGCTGGAGACAGTTTCTGCCGCAGGTTTGGTCTTTTCAGTCTAAGCCGGCAGCCTGAGCTGGCGTGCCAGTGAGCATGATGGGAGGCTTTCTCCCAGTCACCGCCCCTCGGGCTTTACCATTGGCAGTTTGTGCCCACACTCTACCCCATCACTGCTATGTCCTCAGGAGGGTGGCTATTCCCGGTGGGTTTCTCACAGCACAGTGTGTCGTGCTGTAAGCACTGGACACTTAATATTCACGGATATAAATGTTCAGAAAAGAACACGATGATTATATTCATCGATCTGGAGAAGGTCTGTGACTGGGTGTCTAAGGAGGAAGTCTGGACACGTGCTCAAATCCGTGGAGTCCCTGAGAAGTACATGCGGTCATTACAGGATGTGTAGAAGGAGAACAAGGCAAGAGGAAGAAGCAATGTGCAGGAGAGAGGGAGAGTCCCAATGTCAAAGTTGGATTACACCAAGGATCGGCACTGAGCCCATTCCTCTTCCTGGTTGCTATGGATGTTCTGACTGAGCAAGTGAGACAGGAAGTGCCATGGTCAATAGAGTTTGCGGATGACCCTGAGCTGTCAGATGGGGACAATGAGAACATGATTGTGTACCTGGAGAACTGGGGAAAAGCACTGGAAGGCAGGGGGGTGAAGGTCAGTAGGCCAAAGGGCCAATTTATGCACTGTCAGTTTAAGCTTAGGGAAGAGGATCAGAGTGAAGGTGTAAAGATTTTGGGTGAAGATTTGGAGAAAGTGAGTAGTTTCTGGGGTCAGTAGCAGCAGGCGGACGTATAGAAATGGAAACTAAGCAACAGGTTAGCTCTGACTGAAGTAATTGGAAGAATCACCAAGCACTCAGAGAGGTTTGAGTTAGTTAAGGATAACCAGCACTGATTTGTAAAGGGCATATTGTGCCTGACTAATGGAATTGAGATTTTTGATGAAGTAACAGAGAAGGTTGATGAAGGGAATGCAGTGGATGTTAACTATATGGTTAACAAAATTGAGCTTCTGGAATAGAAGGGTCAGCCTTAGATAAAAAAATTGTTGTCTGTCCTTAACCTATGAGTTGTGGTAAATGGTTTTTTTCAGACAGGGGGATGGTGGATAGTGGTGTTCCTCAAGGGACACAGTACCAAGCTTTTATTGCTGTACATAAATGACTTGGATCTCGGAATAGAGTAAAATTTCAAAATTTGCCAATGATACCAAACTTGGAGGAGCGGAAACCAGTGAGGATATAGTTCCCTGCAAGATGAGAGAAGGGGAGAGAAGATTTCAGAGGCTGAAATAGTGTGAGAAAGGGAGAGATTACAGCAAGAATGCAGAGAGGTAAGTAGTACAAGAAGGGGAGAAACAGAGCGGCAAGACTTCAGAGCATAAATCAGCACGGGAAGGGAAGAGAGCAGTCAGACTTTGGAGTATAAGTCAGCACGGGAAGGGGAGAGAGCAGTGAGACTTTGGAGTATAAATCAGCACGGGAAGGGGAGAGAGCAGTGAGACTTTGGAGTATAAATCAGCACAGGAAGGGGAGAAAGCAGTGAGACTTTGGAGTATAAATCAGCACGAGAAGGGGAGAGAGCAGTGAGACTTTGGAGTATAAATCAGCACGAGAAGGGGAGAGAGCAGTGAGACTTTGGAGTATAAATCAGCACGGGAAGGGGAGAGAGCAGTGAGACTTTGGAGTATAAGTCAGCACGGGAAAGAAAGAGAGCAGTGAGACTTTGGAGTATAAATCAGCACGAGAAGGGGAGAGAGCAGTGAGACTTTGGAGTATAAATCAGCACGAGAAGGGGAGAGAGCAGTGAGACTTTGGAGTATAAATCAGCACGGGAAGGGGAGAGAGCAGTGAGACTTTGGAGTATAAATCAGCACAGGAAGGGGAGAGAGCAGTGAGACTTTGGAGTATAAATCAGCACGAGAAGGGGAGAGAGCAGTGAGACTTTGGAGTATAAATCAGCACGAGAAGGGGAGAGAGCAGTGAGACTTTGGAGTATAAGTCAGCACGGGAAAGAAAGAGAGCAGTGAGACTTTGGAGTATAAATCAGCACGGGAAAGAAAGAGAGCAGTGAGACTTTGGAGCGCAAGAAGGGGAGAGAGCGAATAGAATCAAAATGAAGAACAGAGTTCATCATCTGAACTTGTTGAACTCGATGTTGACTTACAGCCAGAACGCTTGTGAAAAACAGTGGGGCCATTTCCAGAGAGAGTGTGAGAGGAGTGTGTCTTTAATAGTGAGAGAGTGAGAGGAGAAGCAAGGCCTTTAATAGTGAGACAGTGAGAGAGGAGAGCGGCCATTAACAGTGAGGGTGTGAGAGGAAAGTGGCCATTAACAGATTGAATGTGAGAGGAGCAGCGGGGCCATTAACAGTGAGAGAGTGAGAGGAGCAGTGGGGCCATTAACAGTGAGAGAGCGAGAGGAGTATGAGACCATTAAAGAGCGTAAGAGGGAAAAGAGTGCAGAAAGCAGCTGATTGGTGAGTAGGATTTGGTGAGTATTTCTAGTCTTTAAGGTGAAGTAAGATCTTTAGTTTGTGTTTAGATCTCTAGCCTTTCCTCATTTTTCTTATAGATAGCTTATTAAGTATAAGATTGATACTGGTGTGAATAAAAAGATAATTATAATGAAGTGTAAAGAGAGGAGATACTAGAGTAATCAATTCATAAATTAAATGAAATATGATAGCGATGGCAGGATGGCTGTTGTGTTGCTGCTGCAGCATGTGGGAGCTGCTGGACACCAAGGTGATCCATAGCAAACATATCTGCAGTAAGTGTTCACAGCTCGAGGAACTTCGGATCCGAGCTAAGGAGCTGGAGTCTGAGCTGCAGATATTGCGTCACATCAGGGAGGGGGAAAGTTACCTGGACACTTTGCCCCAGGAGGCAGTCACACCCCTCAGATTAGGTACTTCAAATTTGGTCTATGATCAGGGACAGGAGGGTGTGACTGGAGGTGAAGCAGGTTTGGGGACCCAGGGGGTAGCATTCGAGGAGCCTTGGCCCCTGCAACTGTCCAACAATTATAAGGTTCTTGCAAGCTGTGTGGATGAAAGTGGGGACTGCAGGGAGGATGAGTGAACTGACCACAGCACCGTGGTACAGGGAGACATTCAAGTAGCGGGAGGAAATAGGAACGTAGTAGTGGTAGGGGACAGGATAATTAGGGGGATAGATACTGTTCTCTGCAGCCATGAGCGTGAGTCCTGAAGGCTGTGTTGCCTGCCCAGTGCCAGGGTTAAGGACATCTCCTCAGGGTTGGAGAGGAACTTGGAGTGGGAGGGGAGGGATCCAGTTGTCATTATCCACATTGGTACCAACAACATTGATGGGACTGGAAAGGAGGCTCTGCTAAAAGAATTTGAACTGTTAGGAGCTAAATTAAAAAGCAGAACCTCCAAGGTAATAATCTCAGGATTACAACCCGAGCCACGGGCAAACTGGCATAGGGTAAATAAAGTCAAGGAGTTAAATGCATGGCTCAGAGACTGGTGTAGGAGGAATGGGTTTCAGTTCATGGGACACTGGCACCAGTACTGGCGTAGGAGGGAGCTGTTCTGGTGGGGCGGGCTTCACTTGAACCATGCTGGGACCCGTGTCCTGGCGAATTGAATAATCAGGGCTGCAGAGAGGGCTATAAACCAAATAGAGCGGGGGAGGGTTCTGGAAAGGGGATATGTAGGCTAACATAGCAAAACATTTTGGCAGCATTGTAGGGCAGCTATTTAAGTAATGATACCCAGAATGTGACAGGAAGGGACAGAGTGTACAAACATAAAAAAACAGCAGCAAATAGGGTTAAGAGTGAAAATATGGTTTAAAAAAGGCAAAATTAATGGCTCTTTACTTAAATGCACATAATATTCAGAACAAAATAAATGAATTAACGGCACAAATAGAGATTAATGGTATGATCTTATAGCCATTACAGAGACGTGGTTACAAAGCTGGGAACTAAATATTCAGAGGTATACGATTTTTTGAAAGGACAGGCAGGAAGGAAAGGGTGGTGGGGTAGCTTTGTTAGTACGAGATGGAATAAGTATAATAGCCGGGAATGATCTTGGATCGGAAGATGTAGAATCCATATGGGTGGAGGTAAGAAATAACAAGGGGAAGAAGACACTGGTGTGTGTAGTCTATAGGCCCCCGAACAGTAGCTATACTGTAGGACAGAGAATAAATCAGGGGATAATCAGGGTTTCTAAAAAAGGCAGTACATTAATCATGGGTGACTTTGATATTCATACAGATTGGGAAAATGAAATTGGCAGAAGTGACCACGAGCAAGAATTCATAGAGTGTATTCGGGACAGTTTCCTAGAACAATATGTTGTGGATCCAACCAGGGATCAGGCTATTTTGGATCTTGTGATGTGTAATGAGGCAGGTTTAATAAATTATCTCAGAGTAAAAGATACCCTAGGAAATAGTGACCATAACATGGTAGAATTTAGCATTCAGTTTGAGAGTGAAAAACTTGGGTCAGAAACAACTGTTCTAAACTTAAATAAGGGTATTTAATAAGGGAATGAGGACAGAGTTGGCTAGAGTGGACTGGGATAGGATTTTAGCAGAAACAATGGTTGGTGAACAATGGCAGAGGTTTAAGAAAATAGTTCATGACTTACAACAAAGATATATCCCAATGAGGAAGGGGGATTCAAGGAAGGGGATAAACCAACCATGGTAAACCAAGGAAGTTAAGGGTAGTATCAAATTAAAAGAAAAGACATAAAAAGTGGCAAAGATTAGTGGTAAGCCAGAGGATTGGGAAAGTTTTTAAAACCAACAAAAGATGACCAAAAAAGAATAAAGAGGGAGAAAATAAACGTTGAAGGTAAACTAGCAAGTAATATAAAAATGGACGGTAAGAGCTTCTTTAAATATATAAAATGGAAGAGAGAGATCAAAGTGAACATAGGCCCCTTAGAGAATGAGTCTGAGGAAATAATAATGGAGAACCAGGAAATGGCAGAGGAGCTGAATAAATACATTGCTTCAGTCTTCATGGTAGAAGACACTAATAGTATTCCAATGCTAAATAATCAAGGGGCAAAAGAGGGGGAGGAAATAAATACATTAACTATCACTAGAGAAAATGTACTAGGGAAACTTATGGGGTTAAAGGCCTGGACCTGATGGGTTGCATCCTAGGTTATTAAAGGAAATAGCTACAGAGATAGTGGATGCACTGGTAGTAATCTTCCAAGAATCCTTAGATTCTGGAAGATTTCCAGGGGATTGGAAAACTGCCAATGTAACACCCTTGTTCAAAAAGCGAAGGAGGCAAAGAAATAGGGAACTATAGGCCAGTTAGCTTAACATCTGTCATTGGGAAAATGTTAGAGTCTATTATAAAGGATGTAATAGCAGAGTAATTAGAAATACATAATATAATCAAGCAGAGTCAGAATGGCTTCATGAAGGGGAAATCATGCCTGACAATTTTTTTAGAATTCTTTGAGAAGTAACAAGCAGGATGGATAAAGGGGAACCAGTAGATGTAATATATTTGGATTTCCAAAAGGCATTCGATAAGGTACTGTACGTAAGGCAACTTAATAAGATAAGAGCCCATGGTGTTGGGGGTAGTATATTAGAAGGATAGAGGACTGGCTAACTAATAGAAGACAGAGAGTTGGGATAAGGGGGGCATTTTCAGGATGGCAACCTGTAACTAATGGAGTGCCACAGGGATCAGTGCTGGGACCTCAATTATTTACAATATATATTAATGACTTGGATGAGGGAAGTGAATGTACTATCGCCAAGTTTGCAGATGATACAAAAATAGGTAGGAAGGCAAGTGGTGAGGATGACACAGAGTCCACAGAGAGATATAGATAAGTTAAGTGAATGGGCAAAAAAGTGGCAAATGGAATATAATATGGGAAAATGTGAGGTTATGCACTTTGGCAGGAAGCGTAGAGGAGCTGAATATTATTTAAATAGAGAAGGACTACAGAAAGCTGCAGCACAGAGGGATTTGGGGGTCCTTGTACACGAATCCCAAACAGCTAGAATACAAGTTCAGCAGGTAATAGGTAAGGCAAATGGGATGTTGGCCTTTATTTCAAAGGGAATGGAGTATAAAAATAGGGAAGTCTTGCTAAAACTATACAAGGCACTAGTTAGACCACACCTAGAATAATGTGAACAGATTTGCTTCCCTTATCTAAGGAAAGATATACTGGCATTGGAGGCAGTCCAGAGATTGTTCATTAGGTTGATCCCGGGTATGGAGCGATTTTCTTATGAGGAGCGGTTGAGTAGGTTGGGCCTGTACTCATTGGAGTTTAGAAGAATGAGAGGCGATATCAGATTGATACATATAAGATTCTTAGGGGGCTTGACAGGGTAGATGCTGAGAGGTTGTTTCCCCTCGTGGGAGAGTCTAGGACCAGAGGGCATAATCTCAGAGTAAGGGGTATCCCAGTTAAAACAGAGATGAGGAGGAATTTCTTCTCTCAGATGGTAGTGAATCTGTGGAATTCTTTACCACGGAGGGCTGTAGAGGCTGGGTCGTTAAGTATATTCAGGGCTGAGATAGATTTTGAATCAGTAAGGGAATCGAGGGTTATGGGGAAAAGGCAGGAAAGTGGAGTTGAGGATTATCAGATCAGCCCTAATCTCATTGAATGGTGGAGCAGACTCAATGGGCCGAATGGCCTACTTCTGCTCCTACGTCTTATGGTCTTATGGACTTTGGAGTATAAGTCAGTGCAGGGAGAGGAGAGAGCGGTGAGACTTCAGAGTATAAATCAGCACGAGAAGGAGAGAGAGCGGCGCCTGCAGTGTGACTCAGTCTGTGGACCGACTGCATTTGGGGAAAACCAAAGTGTGACATCACAGGGAAACAGGTAAGTGATTGTTTGGTGAGTATTTTGCTCATTTATCTTTCAAAACTTGCATAATTTATCAATAATTGTAAGGCCTGTAGTAAGCGTTACTGCAGTAGCAAAACTAATTTGAAGTAGTAGGATTTATTAATTATACATTAATTTAGAAAATAATTAATTAATTAACACATAATAGAGCTTGCAGCCAGGTGATGTGTTGTGATTGCAGAATGTGGGTGCTCCAGTTTCAGTGCTATTTAGGGCAAACACATCTGCAGTAAGTGTCTACGGTTTGTGGAGCTTTGGCTCAGAGTTATTGAGCTGGAGGCTGAGCTGCAGACACTGTGGTTCACTGGGGAGGGGAAAATTACCTGGATGTGTTGTACCAGGAGGCAGTCACACCTCTTAGGCTAGGTTTTTCTGATTTGGTCGGGGACAGGAGGGTCTGACTGCAAACGAGGCAGGTATGTGGACCCAGAATATAGAAGTGGAGGAGCCTCAGCCTTTGCAACTGTCCAACAGATTTGAGGTTCTTGCAGCTGTATGGACAAAAGTAAAGCTTCAGGAAAAAGGAGCAAGCTGAATATGGCACCATAGTACAGGAAGCCATTCAAGCAGAGAGAGTTAATAGGAATGTAGTGGTAGTTGGGGACAGTATAGTCCGCGGGATAGACGCTGTTCTCTGCAGCAAAGAGCGGGAGCCCAGATGGCTGTGTTGCCTGCTCGGTGCCAAGGTTCAGGACATCTGCTCAGGGCTGGAGAGGAACTTGCAGTGGGAGGGGGAGGATCCAGTTGTCATGGTCCATGTAGATACCAACGAGATAGGTAGGACTGGGAAAGAGGTTCTGCTTGGGGAGTATGAGCAACGAGGGGCTGAACTAAAAAGCAGAACCTCAAAGTTAATCTCTGGATCACTAACTGAGCCATGAGCCAATTGGCATGGGCTATGTACTAAAGCAGTCCATGTCCAAATGCAGCAAGACCTGGACAATATCCAGGCTTGGGCTGACAAGTGGCAAGTAACATTCGCACCACACAAGTGCCAGGCAATGACCATCTCCAACACGAGAGAACCCAACCATCACCCCTTGATGTTCAATAGCATTACCATCACTGAATCCCCCACTATCAACATCCTGGGAGTTACCATTGACCAGAAACTGAACTGGACTAGCCATATAAATAATGTGATTACATGAGCAAGTCAGAGGGTAGGAATCCTGCGATGAGTAACCCACCTCCTGACTCCCAAAGCCTGTCCACCATCTACAAGGCACAAGTCAGGAGTGTGTTGGAATACTCCCCACTTGCCTGGATGAGTGCAGCTCCCACAACACTGAAGAAGCTGGACACCATCCAGGACAAAGCAGCCCACTTGATTGGCACCACATCCACAAACATTCACTCCCTCCACCACCGACGCACAGTAGCAGCAGTGTGTACCATCTACAAGATGCACTGCAGGAACTCACCAAGGCTCCTTAAATGGTGTAATGAAAGAAGGTGCATGTGACCTCCTGATAGTTTTGCCTGATAATAAGCCAATGTGGCCTGATTACCATGAAGACAGGGAGCCTTGATGAACGGCTACTGAAGTCCATGTGTCAGGTTTGACACCTAAGAACAAAGAACAGAGTATCATGACTGGCCCTTCAATTAAGGGGAACAACTGCTCCCTATCCATCCTATACATGCCCCTCTTAATCTTGTACACCTCGATCGGGTCGCCCCTCAGTCTTCTCTGCTCAACGAAAACAACCCAAGTCTATCCAACCTCTCTTCATAGCTTAAATGTTTCATCCCAGGCAACATACTGGTGAATCCCCTCTGCACCCCCTCCAGTGCAATCACATCCTTCCTATAATGTGGTGACCGGAACTGCACACAATACTCCAGATGTGGCCTCACCAAGGTTCTATACAACTCCAACATGACCTCCCTACTTTTGTAATCTATGCCTCGATTGATAAAGGCAAGTGTCCCATATGCCTTTTTCACCACCCCACTAACATGACCCTCCACCTTCAGAGATCTATGGACACACACGCCAAGGTCCCTTTGTTCCTCAGAACTTCCTAGTGTCATGCCGTTCATTGAATACTTCCTTGTCAAATTACTCCTTCCAAAGTGTATCACCTCACACTTTTCAGGGTTAAATTCCATCTGCCACTTATCTGCCCATTTGACCATCCCGTCTATATCTTCCTGTAGCCCAAGACACTCAACCTCACTGTTAACCACCCGGCCAATCTTTGTGTCATCCGCAAACTTACTAATCCTACCCCCCACATAGTCACCTATGTCGTTTATATAAATGACAAATAATAGGGGACCCAGCACAGATCCCTGTGGTACACCACTGGACACTGGCTTCCAGTCACTAAAGCAGCCTTCTGTCATCACCCTCTGTCTCCTACAACTAAGCCAATTTTGAATCCACCTTATCAAATTACCCTGTATCCCATGTGCACTTGCCTTCTTTATAAGTCTCCCATGTGGGACCTTGTCAAAGGCTTTGCTGAAATCCATATAAACTACATCAACTGCACTACCCTCATCTACACACCTGGTCACCTCCTCAAAAAATTCAATCAAATTTGTTAGGCCTGACCTCCCTCTGACAAAGCCATGCTGACTATCCCTGAACGAAAATAAGTTGCAGCCCACAGTTGAATCTCATCAGCAAGACATGGTTACACTCAAATCATCCTTCCGTGCAGAAGCAAAGGCCCAAACTACAGAGGCCTAAACAGAAAGTTCATCTCAATCCAGGTCTGGAGGTTCATTGCATTGTTGAAGATGGTGTAGCCCTAGCTTCTTATGCTGGCACCACGATCCCATTGCCGAGTGCGGAACAGCCTCACACTGAAGCAAGCATGGAAATGGTACCATTACCCACAGAGAGTGCAAGTAATCCCCCAAGAGTCACAGGGAAGTGTTCATTTCTTCATATCCTGCCATTTGTCACAAAACCCATTGATTGGTGGAGGTTATAACATCCAAAGGTACAGGATGTTCCAATTCTGGTTGCAGTGGTTCCTGCCTAGTAACAAGGGTGGGGCCCTCTGGGAGTGTTTTGATAGGTTCCCATAACCGTTCAAGGGTCAGTGAACAAGGCTTCTTCAGGGAGACAGTTGAGGCAGTCAAGAAGTGTCACAGACACAGGGACAGGAATAGGCCCGTTCAGTCTGTTAAAAGAAGGAAGCAATGAAATAGACGCTGAATTTCATAAAGAGCTGCAGTTAGCAGCCTGACTCCGTACTGTGGGCTGTTGGGGCAAAGGTACTCCTGTAGAGTAGAGGAGTTCAGCCTGGCATGGCCACCGATCTGAAAGTTTGTAAGCTAGTGATGAGGCACTCAGCAATCCAGAGAGAAGGCAAGGTGAGGTGGGCCATCATTAATGCTGTCTGATTAGAAGCAATGTTTGGAGAGAATTCCAAGGCAGGATCTTCAAGGATGGAGAGTGGAAACCTCGTAAGAAAGACAAAGTTTCAGTGAGATTGGTTGACTTACAGTGGGACTAATGTCTGGGTGTTTTCTTAAGAAATTCCATAGACTCTGCCTCGGTTGTATCTGTAATTTGTTCTATACTGTGGTGTGTTCAGCTACAATGTGTGTTAAATTACGTGTACCTCATACTTTTTTTTATTCATTCACGGGATGTGGGCTTCGCTGGCTGGGCCAGCATTTATTGCCCATCCCTAGTTGCCCTTGAGAAGGTGGTGGTGAGCTGCCTTCTTGAACCGCTGCAGTCCATGTGGTGTAGGTACACCCACAGTGCTGTTAGGGAGGGTGCTTCAGGATTTGGATCCGGTGACAGTGAAGGAACGGCGATATATTTCCAAGTCAGGATGGTGACTTGGAGGGGAACTTCCAGGTGGTGGTGTTCCCATGTCTCTGCTGCCCTTGTCCTTCTAGATGGTAGTGGTCATGGGTTTGGAAGGTGTTGAAGGAGTCTTGGTGAGTTCCTGCAGTGCATCTTGTAGATGATACACACTGCTGCTACTGGGCATCGGTGGTGGAGGGAGTGAATGTTTGTGGATGTGGTGCCAATCAAGCGGGCTGCTTTGTCCTGGATGTTATCAAGCTTCTTGAGTGTTGTGGGAGCTGCACTCATCCAGGCAAGTGGGGAGTATTCCATCACACTCCTGACTTGTGCCTTGTAGATGGTGGACAGGCTTTGGGGAGTCAGGAGATGAGTTACTTGGAAAATCTCACAAATGGGAATCAGTAAAATAACCATTTTAGTTATTTAACGTGGTTGGTTGAAGATGAAAGTCTTGAGGAGGGATTGGGCTGGATGTGGGATGATTCTCTGAATGTTCAAAGCACACGCAGGCCTGAAGTATTTGGTGATCAGAGAATGATAGAGCTGAGAGTGAGGCCATTCAGCCCATCGTGCCTGCACTGCTTCTTTGGTCCTCCTTTGCGCAAAGCACTGGAAATCTTTGACTTTCAAATCCATCACACTCCCCTCAGTGTCCCGAGCATTTTCACTGCTGTCTGCTGGGGGTCCCTCTCAGTGTCTGTCTGAGCCGATCTGCATCCCCACCCACCCCCTGATCACCCTCCCAATGCAGCATCTCCACCCACCCCCTGATCACCCTCCCAATGCAACATCTCCAACCACCCCCTGATCACCCTCCCAATGCAGCATCTCCACCCCCTGATCACCCTCCCAATGCAGCATCTGTACCCACCCCCTGATCACCCTCCCAATGCAGCATCTCCACCCACCCCCTGATCACCCTCCCAATGCAGCATCTCCACCCACCCCCTGATCACCCTCCCAATGCAGCATCTGTACCCACCCCCTGATCACCCTCCCAATGCAGCATCTGTACCCACCCCCTGATCACCCTCCCAATGCAGCATCTCCACCCCCTGATCACCCTCCCAATGCAGCATCTGTACCCACCCCCTGATCACCCTCCCAATGCAGCATCTGGACCCGTCCAACATGAGGCTCTGCTTGCTTCCATTTCAAAACCAGGGTCAGAGTGAGGTTTCTTCTCAACTCCCCCATCCTTTCCCCTCCCCCAGTCACCCATGTCCTTTCCTCCATCACTACTGACCCCCCCTGGCATCACCCTCAACCCCCCCAGCGTCACCTACCAACCCGAACCCTTGTCTTTCCAGGAGGTCCAGGTGAATGTGCACATTCCTTACCTTCCCCAGAATCCCACCCCAATCCACATTGACCTCCCCGACCTCCCCCTTCCCACCCCCAGGGTCAGTGTCTACCCCTGAGACCCACCCAATCACCCAATCACCCCCAGCATCACTTCTACTGCTATCGTCACCCCCTCACCCTCCCACCCTCAGCTCACTCTGCCCCCCTCATACCCATCACTCCCTCCTATCACGTCCACCCTCAGTTCGCTCCCCAGGAGGGAGTCATTGACTCCACAGATTCCTCCCTTGCACATTCAGGTGGATAACCCTCTTAATCCCTCCTCCACTCGTACTGCCTCCTGCCTGCCATTGACAGGCAGAGCAGACAATGACTAACTGGTTTCATGACAGCGTAAAACCGATTTTTGGCCTTCTTGCCAAATTGTCCCACTCACACCCGCCTGATGCCAATGGGGGCAGGAAATTCTGGCCTATGGCCTCACACTGAGGGAGTGGGTGTCGTCATTCCAATTCCCAAGTACTGGGGTAGAGTTTGCCTCCTGGTAGATGAAGCAGTCACACTGCACAGTGTCTCTTGTTAACGTGGTGATGTCAGCGTTAATATATTTGCAGCATTTACTTTGGTAAACAAGGTTCCTGCAGGGCTTCCTGGGTTACAGAAACAACAGCTGAACATTTCGGAGCTGAGGGCAGTGACTGGCACCAGCAGAAAGTCAGTGAACTCACCCTGAGCTGGGAGCTGGAACATTATCCGGTGTATTCAGAGGCTGGGAGAGGGATCTTTCTGTGCCTGGCTGGCCATGTCTCGCCACAGTTTTGTTTTCAGCTCCAAGGCATTGCGTTCCCTGGAGTTGGATAGAGAGGCAATGCAAGACCAGGAACTCCGCAGACGCTGTCAGACTTACTGTCTGTCCCGGGGGAGAAGGGCGGATAACCCTGGTCTCTACAGGAAGTGTCGGGGGGTTCAGAAACGCTTGCTGCTGTGTGAGGATCGGCTGATTCACAATGCCTTGTACACAGGAGACATCCAGAGGGTGCAGCAGCTTTTCAGCAGGGGCACAGCAGTGAATCTGGTCATCGAGGGGTCCAGGGAGGAGCTGCAATGGACATCAGAGAGACTGGGTGAGTTCGCCAGACTGTGGCTACGGGCCAGAGGGTCAGACACATGGGAGAGGCTATGAGCATTTACCTTCAAGCTGAACGAGGGCACTTCAGGAAGAAAATCTTTCATTTATATAGCGCCTTTCACAATCTCAGGACCCTGCAAAGTGCTTCACAGCCACTGAAGTGTGGTCAATGTTGGAATGTAGGCAGCCAATGTGTGCACAGCAAGCTCCCATAAACAGCAATGTGATAATGACCACAATCTGTTTGTGATGTTGATTCAGGAATGAATATTAGTCAGGACATCAGGGTGAACTCTGGTGGTTCCAAAGGTTCCCCAAGAAAAGAATTCCAAAGTTATACTGGACTCAAAACATTGGGCAGCATTTCACAGCGTCAGAATCCTCTTGACAGGAAGCACTTGAATCTTGGTCACTTCCGGGCAGAAACTAATCGCTACACCATGGACATCCCCGACCTTCAGTTTGCGAGCTGCTCCGTGATGGTTCACTCTGGACAGGACATTCAAAGGATGCTTGACCTATTCAACGCCAAGGAAGAGGCTTGGCATTCCCTGAATACTGACCCTCCGACAGTGCAGCACTCCCTCAGTACTGACCCTCCGACAGTGCAGCACTCCCTCAGTACTGACCCTCTGACAGTGCAGCACTCCCTCAGTACTGACCCTCCGACAGTGCAGCACTCGCTCAATACTGACCCTCCGACAGTGCAGCACTCCCTCAGTACTGACTCTCCAACGGCGCAGCACTCCCTCAGTACTGACCCTCCAACAGTGCAGCACTCCCTCAGTACTGACGCTCCAACAGTGCAACACACCCTCAGTACTGACCCTCCAACAGTGCAGCACTCCCTCAGTACTTAGCCTCCAACGGTGCAGCACTCCCTCAGTACTGACTCTCCAACGGTGCAGCACTCCCTCAGTACTGACCCTCCAACAGTGCAACACACCCTCAGTACTGACCCTCCAACAGTGCAGCACTCCCTCAGTACTTACCCTCCAACGGTGCAGCACTCCCTCAGTACTGACCCTCTGACAGTGCAGCACTCCCTCAGTACTGACCCTCTGACAGTGCAGCACTCCCTCAGTACTGACCGTCCGACAGTGCAGCACTCCCTCAGTACTGACCCTCCGACAGTGCAGCGCTCCCTCAGTACTGATCCACCGACAGTGCAGCGCTCCCTCAGTACTGACCCACCGACAGTGCAGCACTCCCTCAGTACTGACCCTCCGACAGTGCAGCGCTCCCTCAGTACTGACCCACCGACAGTGCAGCACTCCCTCAGTACTGACCCTCCGACAGTGCAGCACTCCCTCAGTACTGACCCTCCGACAGTGCAGCGCTCCCTCAGTACTGACCCACCGACAGTGCAGCACTCCCTCAGCACTGACGCTCCGACAGTGCGGCACTCCCTCAGTACTGACCCTCGGACAGTGCAGCACTCCCTCAGTACTGACCCTCGGACAGTGCAGCACTCCCTCAGTACTGACCCACCAACAGTGCAGCACTCCCTGAATTGAAGAATGACGATTTTGTAATAGCTCCATGTTAACTCCAGTTAACCCCAAATTCTCCTGCTCAAGACAGTTCCCCAAAATGGTGAATTTCCCCTTAGTCTGTCCATTACCAGGTCTCTGATTAACCTGCACAGGGGATCCACTCTCTGCTCAGTCACTCCGGTGATGTCCCTTCATCCACAGTGTTGTGTGGTTGACAAATCCACCCTGGCAGCATCCCCGAACCCCCGATGCTGTGCCCCTTTAAATCCGATTTCTGGCTCCATTCCACTTTCTGCAGAGTTCCTCCGGACTTTCTCAAAATAGGAGCCTGAGAGCCATGAGTCCTTTTCAAATTCTTCTCTCAGGCACTGCGAGGCAAGCAGATTTCGCAATATTCAGACTGTTTACACAGCTTCTGATGGTGTCTCCTCCTTTAATTAATCAGATTATACAATCCATCAATCTGCACTCAGGAGCTCATCAAGTCTTCTTCAACAGCACCTTCCAAACCCATGCCCACTACCATCTAGATGGACAAGGGCAGCAGATAGATGGGAACACCACCACCTGGAAGTTCCCCTCCAAGTCACTCACCATCCTGACTTGGAAATATATCTCCGTTCCTTCACTGTCGCTGGGTCAAAATCCTGGAATTCCCTCCCTAACAGCACTGTGGATGTACCTACACCACATGGACTGCAGCGGTTCAAGAAGGCAGCTCACCACCACCTTCTCAAGGGCAACTAGGGATGGGCAATAAATGCTGGGCCCAGCCAGAGAAGCCCACATCTCATGAATGAAAAAAAATCAAACTCCATCTCCTGATTCTACACCATTGTTGCTGACTCCATGTACAAGGTTATCCATTGTCCAGGTTGTTGTTCAAGTGCCATTGAAGGCAGTGAGAATTGATTCCTGTCAGACAATAGAAAACAGTTTTTATTTTAATAAACCTAGCCAGAGGAAAAGCACAAAGCAAAACCACAACTACGAACATGGCCTGAGCAGTATGAAAACAAAGTGAAGGAGAGGGGAAAACCAAGTCCATAGTTAATAATATCACTACTGATTACTATTGATTACCTAACTGATTCATTGCTTGGCTTAATCAATGCACAATCACACTTTGTTTTAAATCAAGGTCTACAAAGTAACTTTTAAAAATTCACTGCAGGTTTAATACAGGCCTCTTAAAATCAAGAGCAAAGCAGAAATAAAATGCAAAAATATAACATTGCAAAACTTAGTGATTAAGGCCTCTGGCCTACACTTTCCGGGAATCATGTTATCTGTAAACGGACAAGGGGAGAGTCACAGATGGAGAGACTTGGCAGCGCAAATACACGCCAGGTAAAGTTTAACACTTCTCAGCACTGAGTGATTTATTTTGGTGCATAATCTGTGAAGAGGCATCATGAACTAACTGGTAGAGTTTTAAAAGGTGCAGACTGGGATGTGTGTACACAATTTTTAAGAGATGGCAAGACAATTTGATGAAGCTGTGTAAAAAAAGGCATGCTGGGTCCCCGCTTTGCAAACTGGAAGCAGATAGAGTACAAACCCTTTATCGTAGGATGAGCTGAAAGGGGAGGCGATGAGCAGGGTGGTATTGTCGACTAGTAACCCCGAGAGCCAGGGGAATACTCCGGGGACCCGGGTTCGAAACCCACCACAGCAGATGGTAGAATTTGAATTCAATAAAAATCTGGAATTAAAGGTCCAACGATGACCCTGAAGCTATTGTCGATGGTTCACTAATGCCTTTTAGGAAATCTGTTGCCCCTTACCTGGTCTGGCCACCACAGCAATGTGGTTGACTCTTAAATGCCCTGTGAACAAGGGATGAACAATAAATGCTGGTCTAGCCAGCGACGCCCAAACCCTGTGGACAAATGTTCACCTCAGCTTCTGCAGAAAAAGTTAAGGGAAGATTTAATTCAGGTGTTCAAAATCATGTAGGGTTTTGATAGGGGAAATTCGGAGAAACTGTTTCCAGTGACAGGAGGGTCGGGAATCACAGGGTCACAGGTTTAAAGTGATTGGCAGAAGATCCAGAGGGGGAGATGAGGAGAAATTCTTTCCATAGTGAGTTGCTGTGATCTGGAACACGCTGCCTGAAAGGGCAGTGGAAACAGATTCAGTAGAAACTTTCAAAAGAGGTTTGGATAAAAATAGGAAGGGGAAAATTTCATAGGGCTATGAGGCAAGAGCAGCGGAGTGAGGTTAATTGAATATCTCTTTCAAAGGGCCAGCACAGGAACGATGGGCTGAATGGCCTCCTCCTGTGCTGTATCATTCTCTGATTCGGGTAAGTCAAAGTGTGAAGTTGTGCCCCTAACGTTAATTAACTTTGAGACAAATTCAGGTACCTCCAATTGCCAGCAGTCCTGTGAGATTGGGTGAATGTCCCAGCCACCAGAATGGAAACTGAAGCTCCAGTTTGTCTCAGAGCCAGTAAGAGTCACGAGCCAGGCAACAGCAGAAAATAGAAGCAGACTGGACTGGCCGGGGAGCTGAGCAGAAACTGCAATTCAGCTGGACACAGCCTGGAGGGCTCAGTGTGACCGGAGAAATCTCCAATGTAAAGTCAACAGCATTGTGTGAGCAGCAAGATTGTCGGAAGTTTGAATCATGTCAAATGTTATTGTGACCTCCAAAGCTGAGGGAGCTGCCTGGGAATTATGGCAGGCATTGATGCTCGGGGATGAGGAGACACTTGTCCTTCTGATCACTGACCCTGAGCAAGGTCACCTCCACCCCAATGTTGTCTTTGACACCAGCGATGTAGAACAGTGGAAGAATTACAGATACAACCTCCGAGCGCTGAGTATGTGAGTTGTACAAGCAACGTGTTGAGGGTTGGGGGGTCTGGGAGGGACCGGGCATCTCGGGGGGACGGTGGGGGTTTAGGGGGAATCGGGGGTTCCGAGATCCTAGCGTATTTGGGGTTTTGACTCTGTGAGAGATTGTGTGCTGAAGGTGCAAAGGCATTGGAAATTGGAAAAGCACATCAGCTGTTAAATATAAACTGCAAAGCATGCAGTATTTGCAAAATACTGAAGATGCTGGAAATCAGAAATAAAACAGAAGATGCTGGAAATAGCAGGTCTGGCAGCATCTGTGCAGAGAGAAACCGAGGTAATGTTTCAGCTCATTGATGTGTCATCAGAATCGTACTATCCAGATGAAAGGTCATTGACCGGAAACGCTAACTCTGTTTCTCTCTCTACACCAGGTCTGGCAGAATTTGAGTATTTCCAGCATTTTCTGTTGTTATTTTTGCTTTGACCGAGGTGTGTTAAATGGAAAGAGCGTGTTAAAAGTGTTAAATGGAAGGAGAGTGCTTTAATCTATTTGATTTAGACAAGCAGATCTTGATTAATGCAGCAACTTTCACAATGGCAGAAGACTCCGAAGTACTTTCTGGGATGTAGTCACTGCTGCATTATAGGAAACACAGCAGCCAATTTGTGCACAGCAAGCTCCCACTAACAATGCGACAATGACCAGGTAATCTGTTGATGTGATGTAGGTTGAGCGATGAATATTTGCCTCGGACTCTGGGAAGAATCCCCTGCTCTTCTTCCAAACAGTTCCCTGTCTTCCCTCTCATAGGGAACACAGCACCCGCCACCCCCCGCCCCCAATTCACTCCGGCACCCCCCGACAGTGCAGTAACTACAATTTCTATTTATACATCACCTTTAATGTAACAAAATGTCTCGAGGTACTTCACAGAAATGTTATCAAAGTATGACACTGAGCCACAGGAGATATTCACAGTATCAAAGAGTTGTTATGGTGTAGAAGGAAGCCATTCGGCCCATCATGTCTGCACCAGCTCGCTGAACATTTTAACCCAGTGCCAGTCTCCTGCCTTTTCCTCGTAACCCTGCCCATTGTTTCTATTTAAATCATCATCCAATGCCCTCCTGAAATTAGGTCAGGTGACCAATAGCTTGGTCAAACAGGTAGGTTTTAAGAAGTGTCTTAAAGGAGGAAAGAGAGGAAAAGAGCGGCGAGGTTTAGGAAGGAAATTCCAGAGTTTGGGGACTCATCAACTGAAGGCACAGCCGCCAGTGGTGGAGTGAGTAAAATCAGGGAGGCTCAAGAGGCCAGAATTAAAGGAGTGCTGGTATCTTGGAAGGTCATGATAGGGAGGGGAAAGGCACTGGAGAGGCTTGAGAATAATTATTAGAATGTTAAAATCAAGACGTTTCTTGACCGGGAGCCAATGTAGGACAGCAGGCACAGGGGTGATGGGGGAACGGGACTTGCTGTGAGTTAGGACACGCTCAGCAGTTTTGGTTGGCCTTAACTTTACGGAGAGTAGAGTGTGGGAGGATCAGCCAGGGGTGCATTGGAATCGTCACATTTAGAGGGAACGAAGCTTGTTATGGACAAAGAAATGGACAAGTTGCAAAAAAATGTTTTGGATTGGGGGAGAGTGGATTTTAGTAAAATAAGGCAGGATCTGGCCAAAACTGGGAACAGCTACTTGTGGGGAAATCTACAGAGGAACAGTGGGGGGCATTTAAAAAGGAAATGGGGAGGGTACAGGTTCAACATGATTGCTCTAGGGCGATAGGAAGGAGTAACAAGCCCAGAGAACCATGGATGGCCAGAGATATTCAGGTTACGATGAGAAGGAAAAGAGAGGCTTTTAGCAGGTACAAGGGGAACAAATCAGCGGAGGCATTAGTGGAGTACAGAAACTGCAGGGTGGAGCTTAAGAAAGCAATTAGGAGAGCAAAGAGGGGATATGAGAAAGCTCTGGCTGGTAAAAGTAGGCAAAATCCCAAGATATTCTATAAGTATATCAATGGGAAGAGGATAACCAGGGAAAGAGTAGGGACCATAAGGGACCAAGAGGGCAATCTATGGGTGGAACCAGAGGACATCACTAGAGTGTTGAATGAATACTTCACATCCGTCTTCACCCAAGAGAATGAGGATGAAGGTATCAAACTCGGGGAGAGGGACTGCGAGGTTCTTAAGCAAATTGATACAATGAATGACAAGGTATTGGAGGTGTTGGCAGGCTTAAAAGTGGATAAATCTCCAGGTCCAGATAATTTGTGTCCCAGACTGCTGAGGGAGGCAAGGGAGGAGATCGCAGGGGCTCTGACCCAAATTTTTAATTCCTCTCTGGCCACGGGGGAGGTGCCAGAGGACTGGAAAACAGCTAATGTGGTTCCGCTATTTAAGAAGGGTTGTAGAGATAAGCCAGGGAACTACAGGCCAGTGAGTCTCACGTCAGTAGTAGGGAAACTATTGGAGAAAGTTCTGAAGGAGAATATCTATCTCCACTTGGAGAGGCAAGGTTTGATCAGGGATAGTCAGCATGGCTTTGTCAGAGGGAGGTCATGCCTAACAAATTTGATTGAGTTTTTTGAGGAGGTGACCAGGTGTGTAGATGAGGGTAGTGCAGTTGATGTAGTTTATATGGATTTCAGCAAAGCCTTTGACAAGGTGCCACATGGGAGACTTATAAAGAAGGCAAATGCACATGGGATACAGGGTAATTTGATAAGTTGGATTCAAAATTGACTTAGTTGCAGGAGACAGAGGGTGATGACAGAAGGATGCTTTAGTGACTGGAAGCCAGTGTCCAGTGGCGTACCACAGGGATCTGTGCTGGGTCCCCTATTATTTGTCATTTGTATAAACGACATAGGTGACTATGTGGGGGGTAGGATTAGTAAGTTTGTGGATGACACAAAGATTGGCCGGGTGGTTAACAGTTAGGTTGTCTTGGGCTACAGGAAGATATAGATGGGATGGTCAAATGGGCAGATAAGTGGCAGATGGAATTTAACCCTGAAAAGTGTGAGGTGATACACTTTGGTAAGAGTAATTTGACAAGGAAGTATTCAATGAACGGCATGACACTAGGAAGTTCTGAGGAACAAAGGGACCTTGGCATGTGTGTCCATAGATCTCTGAAGGCAGAGGGGCATGTTAGTGGGGTGGTGAAAAAGGCATATGGGACACTTGCCTTTATCAATTGAGGCATAGATTACAAAAGTATGGAGGTCATGTTGGAGTTGTATAGAACCTTGGTGAGGCTACAGCTGGAGTACTGTATGCAGTTCTGGTCGCCACGTTATAGGAAGGATGTGATTGCACTGGAGGGGGTGCAGAGGAGATTCACCAGGATGTTGCCTGGGATGAAACATTTAAGTTATGAAGAGAGGTTGGATAGACTTGGATTGTTTTCGTTGGAGCAGAGAAGACTGAGGGGTGACCTGATCGAAGTGTACAAGATTATGAGGGGCATGGACAGGGTGGATAGGGAGCAGCTGCTCCCCTTAGTTGAAGGGTCAGTCACGAGGGGACATAAGTTCAAGGTGAGAGGCAGGAGGTTTAGGGGGGATGTGAGGAAAAACTTTTTTACCCAGGGGGTGGTGACGGTCTGGAATGCACTGCCTGGGAGGGTGGTGGGGGTGGGTTGCCTCACATCCTTTAAAAAGTACCTGGATGAGCACTTGGCACATCATAACATTCAAGGCTATGGGCCAAATGCTGGTAAATGGGATTAGGTAGGTAGGTCAGGTGTTTCTCACCTGTCGCTGCAGACTCGATGGACTGAAGGGCCTCTTCTGCACTGAGATTCTGTGATTCTGTGACATGTTTTGCTAATGCTGTTGGAGGGCTTTAAACGAACTCGGCAGGAGTGTGGGAACCAAAAGAAAATATGAGAGAGGGATACCTGGGTGCACAAAATACTGGGAGGGACAGATAGCACTAGTATAGAGAATAGTAAGTTAATAGGTGAAGTCGGGGTGAGGGAGAAAATAACAAAATCTAAATCAGGATTACTATGCATGTATGTGAATGCACAGAGTATAGTGAATAAGATTGGGGAGTTACAGGCACAGATTGCCATGTGGAAATATGATGTTGCGGCGATAACAGAGACCTGGCTCAAGGAAGGGCAGAACTGAGTGTTAAATATTCCTGGGTACAAGGAAAGATAGGAAAGGAAGGAAAGGAGATGGGGTGGCAGTATTGGTTAAGGAGAGCATTGCAGTGCTGGAGAAAGAGGATGTCCCAGAGGGTTCAAGGACAGAATCTATTTGGCTAGAGCTAGGGAACAAAAAGGGGCAATTACATTGCTCGGTGTAGCCTATAGACCAGCAAATAGTGAGAATGGTGTAGAAGAACAAATCTGCAGGGAAATTACAGAGAGATGCAGGCATTATAGAGTAGTTATAATGGGTGACTTTAATTACCCGAATGTAGACTGGGACTGTGGTAGTGTAAAGGATGGAGAGGGGAAAAAGTTCCTAGATTGTGATCAGGAGAATTTTCTACAGCAGTATGTGTCCAATCCAACAAGAAAAGACACACTGTTGGACCTGGCTCTTGGAAATGAGGTGGGCCATGTAGATCAAGCGTCAGTGGAAGGACATTTAGGAGACAGTGGTCATTGTATCGTAAGGTTTAGGATGATGATAGAAAAGGACAGTGTGCAATCCAGAGTAAGAATAATTAACTGGGGGAGAGCCGACTCCGATGGGGCAGGAGCGGAGCTGGGCCGGAGAGACTGGAACTGAAGGATTGGCGGGAAAAACTGTAGCTGAACAATGGGCTACCTTCAAAAAAGAATTGGTTTGGGCACAGTCAAGGTATATTCCATCGAAAGGGAAAGGTAGGGCAAACAAATCCAGAGCTCCCTGGATGAAAAAGGCGATAGAAATTAAGGAAAAATGTGCTTATGGCAGGTGTCAGGTAGAAAATACAACTGAGAACCAAGAGGAATACAGAAGGTTCAGAGGAGAGGTGAAAAAGTATATTAGAGAAGTGAAGAAGGATTATGAGAAAAGACTGGCAGCCAACATAAAGGGGAATCCCAAAGTCTTCTGTAGGCACATAAATAGTAAAAGGGCGGTACCAAGGAGGTAGATGCTACCCAGGCCATGGTGACAGACGAGGAAACTCTGTCACTAGAAGGGTTCAAAATTGTTAAGGAGGAAGTGTTGAATAGACTGTCGGTGCTTAAAGTTGACAAGGCACCGGGAATGGATGAGATGCATCCAAGATTATTGAAGGAAGTGAGAGTGGAAATTGCAGGAGCACTGGCCATAATCTTTCAGTCTTCCCCAGACTCAGGGGAGGTGCCAGAGGACTGGAGAATTGCAAACATTACGCCCTTGTTCCAAAAAGGTTGAAAGGATAAGCCCAGAATTATCAGCCAGTCAGTTTAACTTCCGTGGTGGGCAAGATTCTAGAAACAATTATTCGGGATAGAATTAGCAGTCCCATGGAAAAACTTTTAAAATTCTAAAATTCTAACAGGGCTAGACAGACTAGATGCAGGGAGGATGTTTCCCCTGGTTGGGGAGTCTAGAACCAGGGACCACAGACTCAGGATACGGGGCAGGCCATTTAGGACTGAGATAAGGAAAGATTTCTTCACTCAGAGGGTGGTCAACTTGTGAGATTCTCTACCACATACTATTCTCTGTGGAGTCTGGGTTACTGAGTATATTCAAGAAAGAAATTGATACATTTTTGGATATTAGGGGCATCAAAGGATTAGGGAGAAAGCGGGAGCGGGCTATTGAGTTAGATGATCAGCCAGGATCATAATGAATGGCGAAGCAGCTCGAAGGGCTGAATGTCCTACTCCTGCTCCTAGTTTCTATGTTTCTATATGGGATGATAAGGAAGAGCCAGCATGGATTTTTAAAGGGGGAAATTGTGTTTAACTGATTTGCTGGAGTTTTTTGAAGAGGTAACAGAAAAGGTCGATGAGGGTAATGCTGTTGATGTGGTGTACATGGACTTTCAAAAGGCATTTGATACAGTGCCACACAACAGACTTGTGAGAAAAGTTATTGCTCAGGGAATAAAAGGGACAGTAGCAACGTGGATACAAAATTGGCTAAAAAATAGGAAGCAGAGAGTAATGGTCAATGGATCTTTTTCAGGCTGGAGGAAGGTTTGTAGTGGGGTTCCCCAGGGGTCGGTATTGGAACCCTTGCTTTTCCTGATACATATGAACATCTGAATTAGGAGCAGGAGTTGGCCACTCAGCCCTCGAGTCTGCCCCACCATTCATTAATACATTAATGATCTAGATCTTGGTGTGCAGTGGACGATTTCAACGTTTGGGAGTGTTGTAAACTGTGAGGAAGACAGTATAGAACTTCAAAAGGACATAGACAAGTTGGTGGAGTGGGCAGATAGGTGGCAGATGAAGGTCAATGTGGAGAAGTGTGAGGTGATGCACTTTAGTAGGAAGAACATGGAGAGACAATTTAAAATAAGGGGTGACATTTTGAAGGGGGTGCAAAAGCAGAAAGACCTGGGTGTATCTGTGCCTAGATCATTGAAGGTGGCAGGACAGGTAGAGAGAGCAGTTTTTTTTTTATTCATTCATGGAATGTGGGTTTCGCTGGCTGGACCAGCATTTATTGCCCATCCCTAGTTGTCCTTGAGAAGGTGGTGGTGAGCTGCTTTCTTGAACCGCTGCAGTCCATGTGGTGTAGGTACACCCACAGTGCTGTTAGGGAGGGAGTTCCAGGATTTTGACCCAGCGGCAATGAAGGAACGGTGATATATTTCCAAGTCTGGATGGTGAGTGACTTGGAGGGGAAATTCCAGGTGGTGGTGTTCCCATCTATCTGCTGCCCTTTTCCTTCTAGATGGTAGTGGTTGAGGGTTTGGAAGGTGCTGTCGAAGGAGCCTTGGTGAATTCCCGCAGTGCACCTTGTAGATGGTACACACTGCTGCTACTGTGCGTCGGTGGTGGAGGGAGTGAATGTTTGTGGATGTGGTGCCAATCAAGTGGGGCTGCTTTGTCCTGGATGGTGTCCAGCTTCATGAGTGTTATGGGAGCTGCACTCATCCAGGCAAGTGGGGAGTATTCCATCACACTCCTGACTTGTACCTTGTAGATGGTGGACAGGCTTTGGGGAGTTGGGAGGTGAGTTTCTTGTTGCATGATTCCTAGCCTCTGACCCACTCTTGTAGCCACAGTATTTATATGGCTAGTCCAGTTCAGTTTCTAGTTAATAATAACCCTCAGGATGTTGATAGTTGGGGATTCAGTGATGGTAATGCCATTGAACATCAAGGGGCGATGGTTAGATTCTCTCTTGTTGGAGATGGTCATTGCCTGACACTTGTGTGGCACAAATGTTACTTGCCACTTGTCAGCCCAAGCCTGGATATTGTACAGGTCTTGCTGCATTTGGACATGGACTGCTTCAGTATCTGAGGAGTCACGAATGGTGCTGAACATTGTGCAATCATCAGTGAACATCCCCACTTCTGACCTTATGATGGAAGGAAGGTCATTGATGAAGCAGCTGAAGATGGTTGGGCTGAGGACACTACCCTGAGGAACTCCTGCAGTGATGTCCTGGAGCTGAGATGTCTGACCTCCAACAACCACAACCATCTTCCTTTGTGCTAGGTATGACTCCAACCAGCGGAGAGTTTTCCCCCGATTCCCATTGACTCCAGCTTTACTAGGGCTCCTTGATGCTTTGACACTCGGTCAAATGTGGCCTTGATGTCAAGGGCAGTCACTCTCATCTCACCTCAGTTAATAAAGCATATAGTATCCTTTGGGCTTTATTAATAGGGGCATAGAGTATTGGAGCAACGAGGTTGTGCTGAGCTTACACAAGACACTGGTTAGATCTCAGCTGGAATATTGTGTACAGTTCTGGGCGCCACACTATAGGAAGGATGTGAACACATTGGAGAGAGTGCAGAAGAGGTTTACAAGAATAGTTCCAAGGATGAGAAACTTCAGCTATGAGGATAGATTGGAGAGGTTGGGACTGTTCTCCTTGGAGAGGAAATGGCTAAGAGGAGATTTGATAGAGATGTTCAAAATGATGAGGGGGCTGGACAGAGTAGATAGGGAGAAACTGTTCCTGCTCGTAAAAGGATCAAGAACGAGAGGGCACAGATTTAAAGTGTTCTGCAGAAGAAGCAAATGGGACGTAAGAAAAAAACTTTTTCACACAGCGAGTGGTTTGGGTCTGGAATGCACGGCCTGGAAGTGTGGTGGAGGCAGGTTCAATCACAGAAACACAGAATTTTAATGGCACAGAAGGAAACCATTCAGCCCATTGTGCCTGTACTGGCTCTCCAAATGAGCATTATGACCTAGGGCCATTGCATTAGAGGCATTTGATGATTATTTGAATAGAAACAATGTACCACACAACATGATGGAGCGTATCCTCAATGTGAAGACAGGACTTTGTCTCCACAATGACTGTGTGGTGGTCACTCCTACCGATACTGTCATGGACAGATGCATCTGCGGCAGGCAGGTTGGTGAGGATGAGGTCAAGTATGTTTTTCCCTCTTGTTGGTTCCCTCACCACCTGCCGCAGACTCAGTCTAGCAGCTATGTCCTTCAGGACTCGGTAAGCTCGGTCAGTAGTGGTGCTACCGAGCCACTCTCGGTGATGGACATTGAAGTCCCCTACCCAGAGCAGATTCTTTCATTAAAATTTTTTTTATTCATCTTGGGATGTGGGTGTCGCTGGCTAGGCCAGCATTTATTGCCCATCCCTAATTATCCTTGCTCAGGGGATATGTAAGAGTCAACCACATTGCTGTGGGTCTGGAGTCACATGTAGGCCAGACCAGGTAAGTACAGCAGATTTCCTTCCCTAAAGGACATTAGCCTGACATAATCATATTCATGGAAACATACCTTACAGATAATGTCCCAGACACCACCATCACCATCCCTGGGTATGTCCTGTCCCACCGGCAGGACAGAGCCAGGTAAGTTTTTGCAACAATCGGGAATGGTTTTGTAGTCATCATTAGACTTTTAATTCCAGGAATTTATTGAATTCAAATTTTACCAACTTCCATGGTGGGATTCAGAGCATTATACTGGGTCTCTGGAATACTAGTCCCGTGACAATACCACTGTGCCACCACCTCTGCACCCTTGCCACCCTCAGTGCTTCCTCCAAGTGGTGTTCAACATGGAGGAGCACTGATTCATCAGCTGAGGGAGGGTGGTACATGGTAATCAGCAGGAGGTTTCCTTACCCATGTTTGACCTGATGCTATGAGACTTCATGGGATCCGGAGTTGATGTTGAGGACTCCCAGGGCAACTCCCTCCTGACTCTATACCACTGTGCTACCACCTCTGCTGGGCCTGTCCTGCTGGTGGGACAGGGCATACCCAGGGGTGGTGATGGTGGTGTCTGGGACATTATCTGTAAGATATGATTCCGTGAGGATGACTATGTCAGGCTGTTGCTTGACTAGTCTGTGAGACGCTCTCCCAATTTTGACACTATCCCCCAGGTGTTAGTAAGGGGGACTTTGCAGGGTTAACCGTTTCTGGTGCCTAGGTTCCTTGTGGTTTGGTACAACAGAATGGCTTGCTAGGCCATTAAGAGTCAACCACATTGCTGTGGGTCTGGAGTCACATGTAGGCCAGAACAGGTAAGGACTGCAGATTTCCTCCCTAAAGAACACTGGTGAACCAGATGGGTCTTTGAAACAATCGGCAATGGTTTCATGGTCATCCAGACTTTTACTGAATTCAAATTTCACCATCTGCCATAGTGGAATTAAAACCCAGGTTACCAGTCAATCACTCTGGGTCTCTGGATTAATAGTCCAGTGACCATAACACTACGCCATTGCCTCCCCTAATTAAGTAGCTACTGCTGCTCTTAGAGAGCTTGTACTCCCCAGCTTTAATGTGCAATAAAACTTAATTCCTAACT
This sequence comes from Cetorhinus maximus, assembly GCF_964194155.1. Classification (NCBI taxonomy): domain Eukaryota; kingdom Metazoa; phylum Chordata; class Chondrichthyes; order Lamniformes; family Cetorhinidae; genus Cetorhinus; species Cetorhinus maximus. The sequence continues at coordinate 179,487,540 of NC_135882.1, read as the reverse complement.
TAAGTAGTAATTTTTACTTAATGCTCAATTGAAGAAAAAAACTAGACTTTGATTGAAATTAACCCTTTAAAGTCTCTCACTCATCAGCTCACAGTGCAGACTAGAACCGTGCCGAGAAAGGCCTCTCTTTATGCTCCTGTTTCCTGTTTGGGGTACACGGGCTGTGTATACGTCCTGTAGACAGTTTGGGGTACATGGGCTGTGCATATGTCTTGTAGACAGTTTGGGATACACGGAGCTGTGTATATGTCCTGTTGACAGTTTGGGATACACGGGCTGTGTATATGTCCTGTAGACAGTTTGGGGTACATGGGCTGTGCATATGTCTTGTAGACAGTTTGGGATACACGGAGCTGTGTATATGTCCTGTAGACAGTTTGGGATACACGAAGCTGTGTATATGTCCTGTAGACAGTTTGGGATACACGGAGCTGTGTATATGTCCCGTAGACAGTTTGGGATACACGGGCTGTGTATATGTCCCGTAGACAGTTTGGGATACACGGGCTGTCTATATGTCCTGTAGACAGTTTGGGATACACGGAGCTGTGTATATGTCTTGTAGACAGTTTGGGATACACGGAGCTGTGTATATGTCTTGTAGACAGTTTGGGATACACGGAGCTGTGTATATGTCCTGTAGACAGTTTGGGATACACGAAGCTGTGTATATGTCCTGTAGACAGTTTGGGATACACGGAGCTGTGTATATGTCCCGTAGACAGTTTGGGATACACGGGCTGTGTATATGTCCTGTAGACAATTTGGGATACACGGGCTGTCTATATGTCCTGTAGACAGTTTGGGATACACGGAGCTGTGTATATGTCTTGTAGACAGTTTGGGATACACGGAGCTGTGTATATGTCTTGTAGACAGTTTGGGATACACGGAGCTGTGTATATGTCCTGTAGACAGTTTGGGATACATGGAGCTGTGTATATGTCCCGTAGACAGTTTGGGATACACGGGCTGTGTATATGTCCCGTAGACAGTTTGGGATACACGGGCTGTGTATATGTCCTGTAGATAGTTTGGGGTGCATGGGCTGTGTATATGTCCTGTAGACAGTTTGGGTTGCACGGGCTGTGTATTTGTGCTGTAGACAGTTTGGGATATACGGAGCTGTGTATATGTCCTGTAGACAGTTTGGGATACACGGGCTGTGTATACGTCCTGTAGACAGTTTGGGATACATGGGCTGTATATATATCCTTTAGACAGTTTGGGATACACGGAGCTGTGTATATGTCCCGTAGACAGTTTGGGATACACGGGCTGTGTATACATCCTGTAGACAGTTTAGGATACATGGGCTGTATATATGTCCTGGAGACAGTTTGGGGTACACGGGCTGTGTATATGTCCTGTAGACAGTTTGGGATACACAGAGCTGTGTATATGTCCTGTAGACAGATTGGGATACAGGGAGCTGTGTATATGTCCTGTAGACAGTTTGTGATACACGGGCTGTGTATATGTCCTGTAGACAGTTTGGGGTACACGGGCTGTGTATATGTCCTGTAGACAGTTTGGGGTACATTGGCTGTGTATACGTCCTGTAGACAGTTTGGGATACACGGAGCTGTGTATATGTCCTGTAGACAGTTTGGGATACACGGAGCTGTGTATACGTCCTGTAGACAGTTTGGGGTACATTGGCTGTGTATATGTCCTGTAGACAGTTTGGGATACACGGGCTGTGTATATGTCCTGTAGACAGTTTGGGATACACGGAGCTGTGTATATGTCCTGTAGACAGTTTGGGATACATGGGCTGTGTATATGTCCTGTAGACAGTTTGGGATACACGGAGCTGTGTATATGTCCTGTAGACTGTTTGGGATACACGGAGCTGTGTATATGTCCTGTAGACTGTTTGGGATACACGGGCTGTGTATATGTCCTGTAGACAGTTTGGGGTGCACGGGCTGTGTATATGTCCTGTGGTCAGTTTGGGATACACGGGCTGTGTATATGTCCTGTAGACAGTTTGGGGTACATGGGCTGTGTATATGTCCTGTAGATAGTTTGGGGTGCACGGGATGTGTATATGTCCTGTAGACTGTTTGGGATACACCGGCTGTGTATATGTCCTGCAGACTGTTTGGGATATATGGGCTGTGTATATCTCTTGTAGACAGTTTGGGGTACACGGGCTGTGTATATGTCCTGTAGACAGTTTGGGATACACGGGCTGTGTATATGTCCTGTAGACAGTTTGGGGTACATGGGCTGTGTATATGTCCTGTAGACAGTTTGGGGTACATGGGCTGTGTATATGTCCTGTAGACAGTTTGGGATACACGGAGCTGTGTATATGTCCTGTAGACAGTTTGGGATACACGGAGCTGAGTATATGTCCTGTAGACAGTTTGGGCTGCACAGGGCTGAATACTCAGTTTGTGTGCAGGAAGTGATGGATCATTCTGATCAAGTGTTAACCTAGAAGGGTGAGTAATGTGTCAGTCAGTATGAGCCTAGACATGTTGCTAAGACTCTTATTGCAATGCAGCTGTCCCCTACGCCTATTAAATATCCTGTTGTTTCTTCATTCTGCAGGAATCTGGTCCCTCTGTTATAAACAGGAGTTCACGACTCCATTGCAAATCACATCCAGCCGTGGCTATGACAAGTGCCTCGGGCACCTACTGACCTGTGGAGCAGAAGTCGACTTTGCACCAGGAGGGAAGACTGCGCTGCACGAGGCATGTGAAAACGCACAGGCAGAATGTGCGCGGCTGCTCCTGACATATGGAGCCAACCCCAACGCCTTCTCAGAGGATGGTTACACCCCACTGCACCTCTGCTCCTCTCCAGAATCTGTTCAGTAAGTTTTGTCTCTGGCAGGTTGTGAACTCTAGTGGGAGAGGGAGGGCGAGGTGGAAGTTCAAGAGCATAGGAACAAGAAAAGCTCTAAACCAATCAAAACTTTAGCATAGGACCAACCAATCAACCCCCACCTACTGGACCAACCAATCAACCCCCACCTACTGGACCAACCAATCAACCCCCACCTACTGGACCAACCAATCAACCCCCACCTACTGGACCAACCAATCAACCCCCACCTACAGGACCAACCAATCAACCCCCACCTACAGGACCAACCAATCAACCCCCACCTACAGGACCAACCAATCAACCCCCACCTACAGGACCAACCAATCAACCCCCACCTACTGGACCAACCAATCAACCCCCACCTACTGGACCAACCAATCAACCCCCACCTACTGGACCAACCAATCAACCCCCACCTACTGGACCAACCAATCAACCCCCACCTACAGAACCAACCAACCAACCCCCACCTACAGGACCAACCAATCAACCCCCACCTACAGGACCAACCAATCAACCCCCACCTACTGGACCAACCAATCAACCCCCGCCTACAGGACCAACCAATCAACCCCCACCTACTGGACCAACCAATCAACCCCCACCTACTGGACCAACCAATCAACCCCCACCTACAGGACCAACCAACCAACCCCCACCTACAGGACCAACCAACCAACCCCCACCTACTGGACCAACCAATCAACCCCCACCTACAGGACCAAGCAATCAACCCCCAGCTACTGGACCAACCAATTAACCCCCACCTACAGGACCAACCAATCAGCCCCCACCTATTGGACCAACCAATCAAACCCCAGCTATTGGACCAACCAATCGAACCCCAGCTATTGGACCAATCAAAACTATTCCATCCACAGCCCATACTGGATTTCCTCAACCATAGAGCCCTTCCCCCATCAGGAAACCTGCCTCTCTCTGAATTCTGTGTGAATGAGATGTGTTGACCGCTCACTCTCTGTGGGTAGTTCTCGGTGCTGCTCTTCAGAACTGGTTCAGAGGAATCAGGAGCTTTGTCTTCACCTCCTGTCCATCTTCCTTCCTAATTAAACACTCCTGGCCTCACAGAACACCTTCAAATGAAGGTGTCATGGCTGGTTCCTAGGAATGCATGTTCATTCTCATGATCCAATTTGGATGGACAAGAGACAGATCAGGTATGAAGAAGGACATGGGCCCACCGCCCGTCCAGCCCCCAGCTGCTGCAGCCAGTCATTGAGCAGGGACAAGGGCAGCAGACAGATGGGAACATCACCACCTGCAAGTTCCCCTCCAAGTCACTCACCATCCTCACTTGGAAATATATCACCGTTCCTTCACTGTCGCTGGGTCAAAATCCTGGAACTCCCTCCCTAACAGCACTGTGGGTGTACCTACACCACATGGACTGCAGCGGCTCAAGAAGGCGGCTCACCACCACCTTCTCAAGGGGAATTAGGCATGGGCAATAAATGCTGTCCCAGCCAGTGAAGCCCACATTAAAAAAAAGGCATAGATATTGATCTGGAAGAGATTCCTGCAAAACCAGATCACAGCATTAAAAACCAAAGAGTGTATGCTCACTGTTAAAATCTTCAGCAAAGCCTTCTATCCACTCAACTGGTCAACTGTCCTGCCCACAATCCCACAACACAGGCTGAATGGACAGTCACTCACACTGACATCTGCACTAACTCACCACCCATTTCTTTCCCACCATGAACTTATTTCACAGGAAATCACTGTGGCTCATGCAGGATGTGGGTATTAGTGTTGGGTCCATAGCTTCAGGGTGGATAGGGAGCAGCTGTTCCCCTTAGTTGAAGGGTCAGTCATGAGGGGACATGAGTTCAAGGTGAAGGGCAGGAGGTTTAGGGGGGATGTGAGGAAAAACCTTTTTACCCAGAGGGTGGTGATGGTCTGGAATGCACTGCCTGGGAGGGTGGTGGAGGCGGGTTGCCTCACATCCTTTAAAAAGTACCTGGATGAGCACTTGGCACATCATAACATTCAAGGCTATGGGCCAAGTGCTGGTAAATGGGATTAGGTAGGTAGGTCAGGTGTTTCTCATATGTCGGTGCAGACTCGATGGGCCGAAGGGCCTCTTCTGCACTGTGTGATTCTGTGATTCTGTGATTCATGGGCATGTCTGCTATCATTGGACACCCCTCTAATACTGTGGCTGGCTGCCCATGGGAAAGGTGATGAGGTGATTTCCACTGGTAAGCAAGGCATCAGCCCCCTGCTTGATACATCCGTGAAGTGCAGATTGATTGAAGCCTTTGATGTGCCCTAAGCAGCTCAGGATGTGCCAATCCCACTAAAGCCCCTGTAACAGGCACCTGCCAATCCCGCCCTGTGGTGGATGTCACACTCCAACTAATGGCACTTTCTGCTATTGCCTCCCCAGTAAAGTGCAGACTGCAAAGGAAGCTGCCCTTCAGCCTTTCCAAGTAGGATTGTCTGTCTTAGATAAGGCTTCACGGGGTAGATCAGGACCTGCCACTGATGTAGTCGGACTTCTTTATCCTACAGTAACACATAAATAGAGGAACTCCCCTGGAATGCCCAGTTCCAGAATTCTTAATTGTACAAAATCAAATTCTGGCAGGAAAATCTCTTCAAAAGAAAATAATGGCTGCAGTTTGTTATTGCATCTGATGAGCTGTGATTGGCTGCAATAGGTTGTGTTAATGAACTCTGATTGGTTGCTGAGGTATAACTGCAGCTGTTGTTGACAGATGTGCCATGCATTTATTGAAGTTTGGCGGCCACGTTAACAGTCGGACAGAGGATAAAGACGACACAGCTCTTCACATTGCAGCCAGGTTCGGTCTGGAGGAGCACGTGACCTTGTACCTTAAACATGGAGCTTCCATCAACAGGATGAATGACTGTGGACAGACGCCACTGCATTCTGTGTGTGCCCAGTCCCAAGGCAGGGAGGATGAAGAGAGATATTTTCGGGTGTGTAAACAGTTGATTGAGCATGGAGCCAGCGTCACTGCACTGGATGAGGAGAAGCAGTCTGCACTGCACCTAGCCTGTCGCATAGCCAACTACAGGATGGTGGACCTCCTTCTCCACAAGGGAACCGATGTCAACCGCATGGACTATGGCGGGAATTCCCCTATGCATAAAGCATTACAGGCTGTAGCTTACAAGTTAGAGCATGAACCTGAGCGCACTGTCCGATCCCTCTTAAACTATGGATCAATACGCATCTGGCCAGGAGCTCTTCCTAAGGTGAGATAAAAACCCCTTGGGATTGGTCAGTGTAAGTATGCCTATAGTGACTGATATGTGTGTGTTTGATGTGTCGATGAATATGTGTTCGTGGATGTCTGTGTTTCTCAGCCAGTGTGGGCAAAATAACCTGAGAAGAGCTCAGGAGAATTTTTTCTTTATACAGCAAGTTGTTATGACCTAGAATACACTGCCTGAAAGGGTGATGGAAGCAAATGAAGAGTGCACTCAGTAGAGGCAGACCTCTACCATTCTGTGTTGACTCAACGCTATTACAGTTACGCAGCTCTTCCTTGAGGATTTTCCCTTGCTGGTTGATGCACTGTAACAACAAAGCTGAAAAAATAAATCTTTTTATTAAGAGCATCCATCTCACTGAGGAGGCTTCAGGTCAATCCATACTCAACAACCTGCTCTGAAAACTCTGCTCACATTTTGGCAGCTGTGAAAAATTGCACCACAACATTCCAAAACAATCAACAACATTCTAAGTAAAAGCCAATTGCCCTCTCTCCCAATGTTAATGGACTTTAAAAAAAAATCCAAGAACCGAAGATACTGAGGGAAGTGAGAGTGGAAATTTCAGAGGCACGAGTGATAGTCTTCCAATCTTCCTTAGATACAGGGGTGGTGCCGGAGGACTGGAGAATTGCAAAGGTTAAGCCCTTGTTCAAAAAAGGGTGCAAGGATAATGCCGGCAACTACAGACCAGTCAGTTTGACTTCAGTGGTAGGGAAACTTCTGGAAACTACAGTTTGGGATAAAATCAACAGTCACTTAGACAGGTGTGGGATAATTAAGGAAAGCTAACATGGATTCATTAGGGAGAATGATATTCAACTAACTTGCTGGAATTTTTTGAGGATGTAACGGAGAAGGTTGATAAGGGCAATGCTGTTGATGTGGTGTATATGGATTTTCAAAAGGCATTTGATACAGTGCCACACAACAGACTTGTGAGCAAAATTCTGGCTCATGGAATAAAAGGGAAAATTGGCTGAATGACAGGAAACAGAGAGCAGTGATAAATGGTTGTTTTACAGGTTGGAGGAAGGTTTGTAGTGGAGTTCCCCAGGGGTCAGTGTTGGGACCCTTGCTCTTCCTGATATATATTAATGACCTAGACTGTGGTGTGCAGGGCATGATTTCAAAATTTACAGATGATGTGAAGATTGGAAATGTTGTCAACTGTGATGGGGATAGTCTTGAACTTCAAAACAACATTGACATGCTGGTGGATTGGGCAGACAAATGGCAGATGAAGCTCAATGTAGAGAAGTGTGAGGTGATTCGTTTTGGCAGGAAAAATATGTTGAGACAGTATAAAATAAAGGGAGAAACTCTAAAGGAGGTGCAGGAACAGAGGAACCTCGGTGTATATGCACATAGGTCAGTGAAGATGGCAGGGCATGTTTAGAGAGCAGTCAATAAAGTATATAGTATCCTCGGCTTTATTAATAGGGGCATTGAATACAAGAGTAAGGAGGTCATGTTGAACTTGTATAAGACACTAGTTAGGCCTCATCTGGAGTACTGTGTCCAGTTCTGGGCACCATACTTGAGGAAGGATGTGAAGGTATTGGAGAGAGTTCAGAGGAGATTCACAAGAATGATTCCCGGGATGAAGAACTGTAGCTATGAGGGTAGATTGGAGAGGTTGGGACTGTTTTCCTTGGAGAAAAGAAGGCTGAGAGGAGACTTGATATATTCAAGATCCTGAGGGGTATGGATGGGGTAAATAGTGAGAAACTGTTCCCACTCTAGAGAACATCAAGAACTAGAGGACACAGATTCACAATAATGGGTAAAAAGAGTAAATGTGATGTGAGGAAAAGTTTTTTCACCCCGAGGGTGGTTGGAGTCTGGAACAAACTCCCTGAAAGGGTGGTGGAGGCAGGTTCAATCGAGGTGTTCAAAAAGGAATTGGATTGTTACCTGAAAAGAGAGAATGTGCAAGGTTACAGGGGTAAGGCAGGGGAGTGGGACTAGGTAGAATGCTCTTTCAGAGAGACAGTGCAGACTCAATGGGCCGAATGGCCTCCTTCTTGACTGTGAAGATTCTGTGATCTGGATCTGTATCCTCGGTAAAAATGAATCAGTTCTTCCTTGGACCACAGCCTATCCGTGCATGAAGTTTTGTTGAAATGTGCCCATTCGTTTTTGGAGACATATAGTGTTTACAGGCAAACAGGTTAACAAACAGTTTCTAAGACATTGCCTTAACCTAGAAGAATAACTTTCAAAAAGGGAACTGGGTAAACATTTGGAAATGAAAAATGTATAGCACTTTGAGGAACAAACAGGGGAGTGAGATGAATTGTGTACAGAAGAGCCAGGACATTAGACTGAATGTCCTCCCATGTTGCACCATTTTCTGATTCTACATAACCCCCTGGCTCTCAGCTTCATCCGTTGCTATTTCAATCCTATTTGTGATGAGTGTTGCCAATTTTTTCCTTCCTATTTGCTGTTGTAATAAATTCCAATTGCTCTGCTCACTTGCCCATCTTCTACAACTCAGTCTAATTTCTCAGCTTCCTCCAGTACCACCCCCAACCAGGGAAGGAGTATGGGACAAGGCGAGAGATTGGTCAGATCCACCTTGGACACTGAATCCAGTTCTGCTCAGACCCACAGTTGCATACGGACATACAAACATACTGACGAACATACAAACATACTGACGAACATACAAACATACTGACGAACATACAAACATATGAATTAGGAGCAGAAGGAGGCCACTCAGCCCCTCAACCTCGCTCCGCCATTCAATAAGATCATTACTGATCCAGTTTGGTGAAGGGGAAGTGATGGCATAGTGGTATTGTTGCTAGACTAGTATTGCAGAGATCCAGGGTAATGCTCTGGGGACCTGGGTTTGAATCCTGTCACAGCAGGTGGATGGAATTTTAATTCAATAAAAATCTGGAGTTATAAGTCTAATGATGACAATGAAACCATTGTTGATTGTTGTAAAAACCCATCTGGTTCACTAATGCCCTTTAGGGAAGGAAATCTTTACCTGGTCTGGCCTACATATGACACCAGACTCACAGCAATATGGTTGACTCTTAAATACCCTCTGAACTAGGGCAAGTTGGATGGGTAATAAATGCTGGCCTGGCCAGCAACACCCACATCCCATGAATGAATATAAAAAAATTCTCTTTGTCTGTTTTAAATGAGCAATCCCTTATTTTTAAACAGTGACCCCTAGTTCTAGATTCCCCCACAAAAGGAAACATCCTCTCCACATCCACCCTGTCAAGACCCCTCAGGATCTTATATGTTTCAATCAAGTTGCCTCTTACTCTTCTAAACTCCAGCAGGTACAAGCCTAGCCTGACCAACCTTTCCTCATAAGATAACCCACCCATTCCTGGTATTAGTCTAGTATACCTCTGAACTGCTTCTAATGCACTTACATCCTTCCTTAAATAAGGAGACCAATACTGTACACAATACTCCAGATGTGGTCTCACCAGTGCCCTGTATAACTGAAGCATAACCTCCCTACTTTTATATTCAATTCCCCTCAAAATAAATGGTAACATTCTATTAGTTTTCCTAATTACCTGCTGTACCTGCACACTAACCTTTTGTGATTCATGCACTAGGACACCCAGATCCTTCTGAAGCTCAGAGCTCTGCAATCTCTCACCATTTAGATAATAAACTTCTTTTTTATTCTTCCTGCCAAAATGAATAATTTCACATTTGCCCACATTATACTCCATTTGTTAGATCTTTGCCCATTCATTTAACCTATCTATATCCCTTTGTAGCCTCCATTTGTCCTCTTCACAACTTACTCTCCTACCTATCTTTCTGTCATCAGCAAATTTAGCCACCATACCTTGCTCCTCCCTTCATCCAAGTCATTTATGTTAATTGCAAAAAGCTGAGGGCCCAGCACTGATCCCTGCGGCACACCACTCGTTACATCCTGCTGTGTGGATGAAAGTGGGGACTGCAGGGAGGATGAGCAAACTGACCACGGCACCGTGGTACAGGGAGACATTCAAGTAGCGGGAGCAAATAGGAACGTAGTAGTGGTAGGGACAGGATAATTAGGGGGCTGGATACTGTTCTCTGCAGCCGTGAGCGTGAGTCCTGAAGGCTGTGTTGCCTGCTCAGTGCCAGGGTTAAGGACATCTCCTCAGGGTTGGAGAGGAACTTGGAGTGGGAGGGGAGGGATCCAGTTGTCATTATCCACATTGGTACCAACAACATTGATGGGACTGGAAAAGAGGCTCTGCTAAAAGAATTTGAACTGTTAGGAGTTAAATTAAAAAGCAGAACCTCCGAGGTAATAATCTCAGGATTACAACCTGAGCCACAGGCAAACTGGCATAGGGTAAATAAAGTCAAGGAGTTAAATGCATGGCTTAGAGACTGGTGAAGGAGGAATGGGTTTCAGTTCATGGGACACTGGCACCAGTACTGGGGTAGGAGGGAGCTGTTCTGGTGGGGCGGGCTTCACTTGAGCCGTGCTGGGACCCGTGTCCTGGCGAATTGAATAATCAGGGCTGCAGAGAGGGCTATAAACCAAATAGAGGGGGGGGAGGGTTCTGGAGAGGGGATATGTAGGCTAACATAGCAAAACATTTTGGTAGCATTGTAGGGCAGCTATTTAAGTAATGGTACCCAGAATGTGACAGGAAGGGACAGAGTGTACACACATAAAAAAAAGTAGCAAATAGGGTCAAAGGGGAAAAAAATGGTAAAAAGGCAAAATTAATGACTTTATTTAAATGCACATAATATTCAGAACAAAATAAATGAATTAATGGCACAAATAGAGATTAATGGATATGATCTTATAGCCATTATGGAGATGTGGTTATAAGGAGATCAAAGCTGGGAACTAAATATTGAAGAATATGTGACTTTTTGAAAGGACAGGCAGGAAGGGAAGGGTGGTGGGGTAGCTTTGTTAGTACGACATGGAATAAGTATAATAGCAAGAAACGATCTTGGCCTAGAAGATGTAGAATGCATATGGGAGGAGGTAAGAAATAACAAAGGGAAGAAGACACTGGTGGGAGTAGTCTATAGGCCCCATAACAGTAGCTATACTATAGGACAGAGAATAAATCAGGAAATAATGAGGGCATGTAAAAAAGGCAGTATATTAACCATGGGTGACTTTAATCTCCATGTAGATTGGGAAAATCAAATTGCCAGAGGTAGCCACGAGCAAGAATTCATAGAGTGTATTCGGGACAGTTTCCTAGAACAATATGTTGTGGATCCAACCAGGGATCAGGCTATTTTGGATCTGGTAATGGGTAATGAGGAAGGTTTAATAAATTATCTCAGAGTAAAAGATCCCCTAGGAAACAGTGACCATAATATGGTAGAATTTAGCACTAAGTCTGAGTGAGAAACTTGGGTTGGAAATTACTGTGCTAAACTTAAATAAGGGTAATTTTAATGGAATGAGGGCAGAGTTGGCTGGAGTGGACTGGGAAAGGAGTTTAGCAGAAAAGACGGTTGTTGAACAATGGCAGACGTTTAAGAAAATAGTTCATGACTCACGACAAAGATATATCCCAGTGAGGAAGAAGGATTTAGGAAGGGGGGTAAACCAACCGTGGTTAACCAAGGAAATTAAGGATAGTATCAAATTGAAAGAAAAGACATACAATGTGGCAAAGATTCGCGGTAAGCCAGAGGATTGGGAAAGTTTTAAAAACCAACTAAAATCACCAAAATATAATCAAGAGGGAGAAAATAAACTTTGAGGGTAAACTAGCAAGTAATATAAAAACAGACAGTAAGAGTTTCTTTAAATATATAAAAAGGAAGATAGAGGCCAAAGTGAACATAGGCCCCTTAGAGAATGAGGCTGGGGAAATAATAATGGGGAACCAGGAAAGGGCAGAGGAGTTGAATAAATACTTTGCTTCAGTCTTCACAGTAGAAGACACTAATAGCATTCCAAAATTACTAAATAATCAAGGGGAAAAAGAGGGGGAGGAAATAAAAACATTAACTATCACTAGAGAAAATGTACTAGGGAAACTAATGGGACTAAAGACCGATAAGTCCCCTGGCCCTGGTTGCATCCTAGGATATTAAAGGAAGTAGCTACACAGATAGTGGATGCACTGTTTGAATTTTCCAAGAATCCTTAGATTCTGGAAAAGTCCCAGAGGATTGGAAAACTGCCAATGTAACACCCTTATTCAAAAAGGGAGGGAGACAAAAAACAGGTAACTATAGGCCAGTTAGCTTAACATCTGTCATTGGGAAAATATTGAAGTCTATTATAAAGGATGTAATAGCAGAGCATTTAGAAATTCATAATATAATCAAACAGAGTCAGCATGGCTTCATGAAGGGGAAATCATGTCTGACAGATTTATTAGAATTCTTTGAGGAGTTAACAAGCAGGATAGAGGACTGGCTAACTAATAGAAGACAGAGAGTTGGGATAAGGGGGCATTTTCAGGATGACAACCGGTAACTAGTGGAGTGCCACTGGGATCAGTGCTGGGGCCTCAATTATTTACAATATATATTAATGATTTGGATGAGGGAAGTGAATGGACTATCGCCAAGTTTGCAGATGATACAAAAATAGGTGGTAAGGCAAGTGGTGAGGATGACACAAAGAGTCCACAGAGGGATATAGACAGGTTAAGTGAGTGGGCAAAAAATGCGGCAGATAGAATACAATGTGGGAAAATGTGAGGTTATGCACATTGGCAGGAAGAATAGAGGAGCTGAATATTATCTAAATGGAGAAAGACTGCAGAAAGCTGCAGTACAGAGGGATTTGGGAGTCCTCGTTCATGAATCCCAAAAAGCTGACATACATGTTCAGCAGGTAATAGGGAAGGCAAATGGAATGTTGGCCTTTATTTCAAAGGGAATGGAGTATAAAAATAAGGAAGTCTTGCTAAAACTATACAAGGCGCTAGTTAGACCACACCTAGAATACTGTGAACAGTTTTGGTCCCCCTTTCTAAGGAAAGATATACTGGCATTGGAGGCAGTCCAGAGAAGGTTCACTAGGTTGATCCTGGGTATAGAGGGGTTTTCTTATGAGGGGAGGTTGAGTAGGTTGGGCCTGTACTCATTGTAGTTTAGAAGAATGAGAGGCGACCTTATTGAAACATATAAGATTCTTAGGGGGCTTGACAGGGTAGATGCTGAGAGGTTGTTTCTCCTTGTGGGAGAGTCCAGGACCAGAGGGCATAATCTCAGAGTAAGGGGTCATCCATTTAAGACAGAGATGAGGAGGAATTTCTTCTCTCAGATGGTAGTGAATCTGTGGAATTCTTTACCACAGAGGACTGTAGTGGCCGGGTTGTTAAGTATATTCAAGGCAGAGATAGATTTTTAATCAGTAAGGGAATCAAGGGTTATGGGGAAAAGGCAGGAAAGTGGAGTTGAGGATTATCAGATCAGCCATGATCTCATTGAATGGTGGAGCAGACTCGATGGGTTGAATGGCCTACCTCTGCTCTTACGTCTTATGGTCTGCCAACTAGAAAAAGATCCATTTTTGCCTACCCTCTGTTTCCTATTAGCCAGCCAATCTTCTATCCATGTCAATATGTTACCCCCTACACCATGAGCTTTTATTTATCTGCAATAACCTTTGATGTGGCACCTTATCAAATGCCTTCTGGAAATCTGAGTGTAGTACATCCACCAGTTCCCCCTTGTCCAGAGCAAATATGACTCCTTCAAACCACTCCAATAAATTGATTAAATATGATTTCCCTTTCACAAAACCATGCTGACTCTGTCTGATTGCTTTGAATTTTCCTAAGTGCCCTGCTAAAACAGCTTTATTAACAGCTTCTAATATTTCCCCTATGACAGATGTTAAGCTAACTAGCCTATAGTTTTTTTCTAAAACAAAAAAAGAATTACCTGGAAAAACTCAGCAGGTCTGGCAGCATCGGTGGAGAAGAAATCAGTTAACGTTTCGAGTTGATTTTGATTTCTTCTCCGCCGATGCTGCCAGACCTGCTGAGTTTTTCCAGGTAATTCTTTTTTTTGTTTTGGATTTCCAGCATCCGCAGTAGCTTTTAGCTTTTTGTTTTTAATGTTTTTTTCTTTGTGTCTCCCCCTCCCTTTTTGAATAAAGGAGTGACATTTGCTATTTTCCAATCTCATGGAACCTTCCCGAATCTCGGAAATTGTCAAAAATTCAACACATCAACTATCTCACCAGCCACTTCTTTCAAGACCTGAGGGTGAAGTCCATCTGGACCTGGGGATTTGTCAGCCCCACAGCCCCAACAATTTGCTAAGTATCACTTCCCTGGTGATTGTAATTTTCCTGAGTTCCTCCCTCCCTTCCATTTCCTGATTTATACCTATTTCCGGGATGTTACTTGTATCCTCGATAGTGAAGATTGATGCAAAATACCTGTTCAATTCATCTCCCATCTCCTTATTTTCCATTACCAATCCCCTGGATGCTTTCTATAGGACCAACACTCACTTTGTTAACTCTTTTCTTATTTAAGTATCTACAGAAGCTCTTTCTATCCGTCTTTATATTACTTGTTAGTTTTCTCTGATACTGTAATTTTTCCCTCCTTATTCATCTTTTTGTCATTCTTTGCTGTTCTTTATATTCTTTCCAATCTTCTGACCTGTCACCTGTCTTTGTGTAATTATATGCTTTTTCTTTAAGTTTGATAGTGTCGTTAACTTTTTTAGTTAATCACAGAAGGTGGACCCTCCGCTTGGGATTTTTCTTTCTCATTGGAATGTATCTATTCTGTGTATCCTGAAATATCCCTTTAAACGTCTGCCTCTGAACCGCTATTGACCTATCCCTTAACCTCATTTGCCAGTTCACTTCAGCCGGCTCTGCTTTCATACCCTCAGAATTGCCATTTTTTTTCTTTCTCTACCTTATCTAACCCTGTTATCATCTTGTCCCCCTCTATCAAATCTCCCCTCAATCTCCTTCACTCCAAGGTGAACAACCCCAGCTTCCCCAACCTAACCTCGTAGCTAAAAACCCCTCATCCCTGATACCATTCGGGTAAATCTCCTCCGCATCCTCTCAAGAACCCTCACATCCTTCCTAAAGCGTGGTGACCAGAACTGGACATAATTCCCGAATTGTGGCCTAACCAGAGCTTTATAAAGGTTCATCAAAACTTCCCTGTGTTGGTACTCGCTGCCTCGATTTATAAAACCCAAGACCCGGTGTAATGTATCCCCACGCACTCCTCACACTCCCCCCCCCGACCTGGGTGGCACATATACCCTCCCCCCCCCACCCAACCCGCCCTGCACCAAGTGACCCCAGCCTGCCATGCCAATCTTACACTTTTCTCTGTCTTGGTACCAGGTGTTGAAGTTCTGCTCAAAGTCTCCACGGACGATCGAGGTTCTCATCAATGTTTATGATCGGCTCAAAGTGACGGACGACTGGGTGGAATCAGTGCCCCTGGAGGTGCTCCAGGTACAACCTGTATCCAGAGTTTGAATAAGATTGAACAGGAAACCAGCCCATGAGCCTGAATTCCAGTGAGCTGCACGAGGAGGGCTTTGTGCTTTGGTGCTCCATGTTTAAAAGGAGGATGTTATCTGTGGCCACTGAATAATGACCACTGGCTCCTGCAGCAACAATAACTTGCATTTATGTAGCACTTTTAATGTAATACAATGTCCTAAGGTGCTTCAGAGGCGTTATCGGAGTGTGACACCGAGCCACACAGAGATATTCGGTCATATAACCAAAAGCTGATTCAAAGAGGCCAATTTTAAGGAGTCTTAAAGGAGGAAAGTGCGATAGAGAGGTGGAGAGGTTTAGGTGGGGAATGCCAGAGCCTGGGGCCCAGGCAGCTGAAGGCATGGCCGCCAATGGTGGAGCGATTAAAATCAGGAATGTGCAATTAAGGAAGGAAATCTGCTGTCCTTACTTGGTCTGGCCTACATGTGACTTCAGGTCCACAGCAATGTGGTTGACTCTTAAAATGGCCTGTGAACAAGGGCAATTGGAGATGGGCAATAAATGCTGGCCTAGCCAGTGATGCCCACATCCCATGAATGAATAAATAAAAAAAGAGGCCAGAATTAGAGGAGAGATCTCAAGGGATTAGAACAAAGAACAAAGAACAAAGAAAAGTACAGCACAGGAACAGGCCCTTTGGCCCTCCAAGCCTGCGCCGATCATATTGCCCGTCAACTAAAACATTTTGCACTTCTGGGGTCCGTATCCCTCTATTCCCATCCTATTCATGTATTTGTCAAGCTGCCTCTTAAACACCACTATCGTACCTGCTTCCACCACCTCCTCTGGCAGCGAATTCCAGACACTCACTACCCTCTGTGTAAAAAACTTGCTCCACACATCTCCTCTATAGTTTTCTCCTCTCACCTTAAATCTATGTCCCCTAGTAATTGACTCTTCCACCCTGGGAAAAAGCTTCTGACTATCTACTCTGTCCATGCCACTCATAATTTTGTAAACTTCTATCAAGTTACCCCTCAATCTCCGTCGCTCTAGTGAGAACAATCCGAGTTTCTCCAACCTCCCCTCATAGTTAATAACCTCCAGACCAGGCAGCATCCTGGTAAATCTCTTCTGCACCCTCTCCAACGCCTCCATATCCTTCTGGTAATGTGGTGAGCAGAATTGCACGCAATATTCCAAGTGTGGCCTAACCAAGGTTCTATACAGGTGCAGCATGACTTCCCAGCTTTTATACTCAATACCCCTGCCGATGAAGGCAAGTATGCCATACACCTTCCTGACTACCTTATCCACCTGCGTTGCCACTTTCAGTGACCTGTGGACCTGTACACCCAGATCCCTCTGCCCGTCGATGCACTTAAGGGTTCTGTCATTTACTGTGTAATTCCTGCCTGTATTAGACCTTCCAAAATGCATTACCTCGCATTTGTCTGGATTAAACTTCATCTGTCATTTCTCCGCCCAAGTCTCCAAACGAACTATATCCCGTTGTATCTTTTGACAATCCTCTTCACTATCTGCAACTCCTCCAACCTTAATGTCGTCTGCAAACTTACTAATTAGCCCAGTTACATTTTCCTCCAAATCATTTATGTATACCACAAACAGCAAAGGTCCCAGCACTGATCCCTGCGGAACACCACTAGTCACAGCTCTCCATTCAGAAAAGCACCCTTCCACTGCTACCCTCTGTCTTCTATGACCAAGCCAATTCTGTATCCATCTTGCCAGCTCACCTCTGATCCTGTGCGACTTTACCTTCTGTACCAGTCTGCCATGAGGGACCTTGTCAAAGGCCTTACTGAAATCCATGTAGATAACATCCACTTGCCCTTCCATCGTCGATCATCTTTGTCACTTCCTCAAAAAACTTGATCAAGTTAGTGAGACACGACCTCCCCTTCACAAAACCATGCTGCCTCTCACTAATACACCCATTTGGTTCCAATTAGATTGTGGGTCTGGTGGAAGTTACAGAGATAGGGAGGAGCGAGGCCATGGAGGGATATGAAAACACGGGTGAGAATTTTAAAATCAAGGCATTGTCGGAGAGAGAGCCAATGTCGATCAGCAAGTTCAGGGGTGATGGATGAACAGGACTTGCACCAAGATAGGCTACTGGGCAGCAGAGTTTAGGATGAGCTCAAGTTTGCTGTGGGTTTAAGATGGGAGGCTGAGCTGGAGAGCATTGGAATAGTCAAGTCTAGAGGGATAGATGAAGGTTTTAACAGCTGAGGGTTTGAGACAGAGGCAGAGACAATATTACAGAGGTGAAAATAGATGGCTCTAGTGATGGAGCGGGTATGTGGTTAGGAGTTCAACTCAGAGTCAACCTGGATGCCAAAGCTCCAAACAACCTTGTTCAGTCTGTCGCAGAGGCCTGGGAGGGGGAAGGAGTTAGGAGTTTGGAATCTATCTTATCAAATCACTTTCTCATTTTAAACATCTGGATCAGATCACACCTCACCCTGCGTTATTCCAGGAAATAAAGGGCGGAATGTTTTGTGTCTGCTGGTGATGGGCATGCTCAGCTGTGTGAGCGGACAATATGGTGAGAAGGCCAGAAATCAGTTTCACAACGTTGTGAAACCAGTTTCTGGTCGTCCACTCAGCCCATCGATAGCAGGCTGCATTCCCCACCCCTGGACATGGGGAGCCTCGTTCTAACACATCAGAATATGATTATAAGTCCCGCCGGACTCATCCCCGCCCCCCACTGGATTGGCTGGCCCGCCGGTGTGATTGCTCACCAACATGTTTCACAACAGCATATACCAGGTGTGCACTTGGTGGCTGCACTTTGAGGGGAACCTGGAGGTAAATGCACAATAACTTTGTGTAGCACTCACGAGGAACGCCTGTCTGACTTCAAGGTCAAGGCAACTTGGCAGGGGGCAAGGGCTGCCCTGTGGTTGAAGGTAGGGCACAAGCATGTGGGGGTTGGGAGGGAGGGAAGTGGCCATGCATTAGGGAAACCTGTATAAAGTGACCATTCCTCTGCAACTGAGACAGTTCAGGCACAGCCACACTGATATGATTGGGGTTGAGCCTCTAGCTTCTCTGCCCCCTCAAGCAATGCAGAGATATCAAAGTTCCAACAAGTGCTCCGGAGCTCTTCACCCCTCGGGCACAGGCTGCAAACTAATGAGTGTTTTATTGGACTGCAGAACAGTTGGATGATTGGGTACATTGTACAGTCTCCTTGCTAAAGCGGCCATGGATCAATCACTGGTGGAGATGCTCACAGCCCCTTACAATGTCATCATCCCGGTTTGGACCAGTCTGCCCCATGGTTCAAGCTAACAGTGCAGCCTTGCAGTGTGGGTTAGGAGAATGCCTGTGCCTGAGCTGAGAGCACAGCCTGCAGTCCAATGGGCAAAGCTACCGCCAATCGGTCAGGTGGAGTGGGGTGGAGGTGGGTGGGGTTTTGGGCAGCCATGCAGCGCACTGAAGTCTGGCCATCCAAGTGGTGGCCAGGAATCTCCGGGATGCGTTAAGGGGCTTTCAGACTTAACCAAGACAGGTTCTTAGCACACCCATGCAAACTCACGTGTCTCTCTTTCATCCTGCAGGAGAACATCAGGATCATGGAGCCTGGCGACCTGGCGGTATGCCCGATGGCTTACACGGAGCGAAGACGACGGAGAAGAGAGCGACGGAGGTGCCAGGCAGGGCAGAGGCAGGAGCAGCAACCTCAGGAAGAAGGGGCAGCAGGGGCTCCCGCACACACTGCCCTGGAGTGACAGTGAGCCGTGGCTGGTCAGTGCTTAGCAACACCCAGGGTCTATAGACACCACATTTCATTCCTGCAGATGACCTAGAGCCAGTGTTGCCGATGACTGCACATGTCTAGGGAGCTGGTCGTTCACATCTGCCACTTACTGCAGGACTTGGTGCCAAGGGGACATGGAGGGCATCCACTGCCAGTGGCTGTGAAAGTGACTGTGGTGCTCAATTTCTACGCCAGTGGCTCCTTTCAGGGCTCCACAGGCGACCTCTGTGGGATTTCACAATCCACCACCCACAAATGTATCCATGAGGTCACGGATGCATCTTCTCCATGGTACACAACTTTGTGCATTTCACCCGGGACCGGGACAGCCAGGATACAAGGGCCATTGGATTTTCCCTGGTCTCGGGATTCCCACAGGTGCAGGGTGTGATTGACTGCACTCATGTGGTGCTCAGATCCCCATCGCTACACTCGGTGACTACATCAACCACAAGGGCTGATGTGTGTGACCACCAGAAACACATCCAGGGAGTGAGCACGACTCCCACATTCTCAGTCGATCACAGATCCCTGGAGTCTTCCAGTGTCCACAGAGGCTGCAGGGTTGGCTCCTCGGGGACAAGGGCTACCCACAGAGGCCGTGGCTGATGACACCCGTGCAGCGGCCTCAGACTGCAGCAGAGCGACGCTATAATGAAGCTCATACTGCAACCTACAACTTGGTGGAGCAGACCATCGGGATGCTGAAGATGTGGTTCCGGTGCCTGGACCGGTCTGGTGGGGCCCTGCAATATCGTCCACAGAGGGTGTCACACATCATCACCGTCTGCTGCGCCCTTTACAACCTGGCACTGCAACGGGGAGAGGAGCTGGCTGAGGAGGAGATGGAGGAGCTGGAGGTCTCCTCCAATGAGGAGGATGTTGATGGGGATGAGGGTGAGAGGGTCCTCAGTGGTGATGATGATGGGGATGAGGCCCTGGCACTGACCAGACAAGGTAGGCACACTTGGGAGGCCCTCATAGCTGCCAGATTTGTGGAGGATGATGAGGACATGCAGTGAGGTGTCCCCGTAGATCCTCACATCACAGTTGTAAACGTGTGACTCCAGTCTGGCTTATCTCAGCACCAATACCCTCTGTGAGAATGCTCCTGTCATGGAGATGCAGTGGAGGCCCTAATAGTCGCTCGATCACAGGAGAATGATGACAACATACAGTGAGGACACTCCATAGCTCTTCACATTGTCTCTGAGAATGTCTGACTCCTGTCTGGCCGAGGGCAGCTCCCTTGCGCTCCATGATCAGGGCCATCTCAGAGACGCAGCCATGAAACTTTAGACACATCTGATGCTGTGTCCACCTTCAGCACCTCAGCCCTTCAGGAGCTGGTGCACAGCATCACTGGTCACAGATGCTGAAGGGATGGGGACCAGCCCCACCTTAAAGGTGCTGAGAGCACACAGAGAGAATGAGGGAACTCTGTGGCACCTGCCCACTACATTCTGGCAGCAATGACTAGCACCATCGAGGTGCAGGCATCAGTAATGTGTCCAGGGAGTGAGAGGCTGGACCATCACTGTGGCCTGAAGGCTGCACAGACACAGGGAAGAGGCCCTGGACTGAGACACCTGCCTTTATCTTGTACAGAAAGGTTTCACATCTGAGTGACAAGAACACTGCTCATCAGAACAAGGAGCCATAGGCAGGGAGACATTCTTGGGGGTTTATTGACAATAGTGAACATTATGTACAAGTGATTAACACTCGTACCCAGGCTGTGCAACTACTTTTACCTAACTTTCCTAACCCTGCCGCTGTGTCTTGGTGCTCCCCGGACATCCACAGTGGAGGTGGAGGCAGCCTGCTGACTGTGACGCCCTGTCTGTGATGACCTTGGCGGGCGTCCTCTGGAGGGCCGAGACTTGGAGGGCCCCGGCCTGCTTTCGGGGTCCTGCTGTGTGGCAGTGACACCCTCCTCAGCCTGTGGAGCTGGAGCTGCTGAGGTCACAGGAAGAGGGGATTTGGATGGGCCGGACACTCCCAGAGTCACCTGGATGGATGGTCCCAGAGTGTGGACCTGCTGATCCTCCTCCCTATGGGTGCCCGAGGGCCCCTGGCTGACTCTGTGAGGAGAAGGGGTAGCTGGAGTGAGACTGATCTTCCCCACACCCCTCTCACATACACACTGTTGGAGGCCAACTATGGCATCAGCGATGGAGTTAAGCCCGTGCAGCAGTGCAGGAGCGATGTCCTGGACCAAGGTCTCCACGGCGGCCACCATCCTGCCAGTGTTGACCTCGGTGCGTTGGCAATGCCGGCACTATCACCTCAGCCTGAAGGCAGACAGACTCCTCCATCGTGCCTTACAATCTGAGGAGTGCAGCGGACATTCCTTCCTGATGTTCCCGAGCTTGTCTTTGCAGCTCCAGCAACTGTGACATGACCGAGTCCAGAGGCTCATCATCTGTCTCAGACTCAGCAACGTTCTGGCCTCCAGCAGCTCCTCCGAGTGCCGGGGATCTGGGAAGCCCCTGCCTCCGCCTGCTGTGGATCAGACAGTGCGATGTGCTCACCAGATTGTGACCCCGAAGCTACTCTAGAACTAGATCCCACCGAGGTGTGTGTCTCTGCGCTGGTGGAGGGTGTGGGTGAGGCTGTGACAGGAGAGTGTCTCCAGATTCCTCTTCAAAGGTTTCTTCGGAGCTTGACTGGGGGCCCTGGGTCATGGACTCCATTGGCTGCTTCCCAGATGTGCCTGTGAAAACAAGGAGAGATAGTTAGTACATGGCAGTGGCCTGTGAAACAGGACACATCACTCACAGCCTGGTTGTCTGATGGATGTTGCACTGCTGGATCCTCACTTGGTAGAGCAACGCCGACCTCACCGTCAGCACAGGACCGGCCCCGGTCATTGCCGGACAGCTGGATGGCTCTGTTTTCAAAGTCCATAAGGACCTTGATGTCGGGCATTTCTCCACCAGCCTGCGACCTCTACCTGTTGTTGAGTGCCAGTTTGACCTGCATGAATAGAGATGGAGAGAATGTACGTGGGACACCTGCCAGGCCAGATGATAAGTGTGCCCAGCCTGTGTGGGTGGTGAGTGGTCCCATGGACGGGATGAGGACAATGACAGTGAGTGTGAGAGACCGAATGGTGATGTCCCTCACACTGACAGTGAGTGAGGGCCCTGTGGGTGTGTGATGGGTTTGTGAGTCTGTGAGTTGGGAGTGATGAGAAGAGTGACTTACCCTGGGGAACGGAGGAGATCATTCATCCTCTTGTGGCCCTGGGTGGCTGCCCTCCTCTGCAGGGCGTTGGCGCTGCCCAGCACTGCCTCCACCTCCCAAGCCGGGTTGGTGAATTTGCTGCCCATCCTGCGGCCAGAGTGGGGGGGATAGAGGACATCCCAGTGGACGCGTTATTGAAGCTGCCATTCGGGGCTATGTCTCCTTTGCAGCAGTCCTGGGCTGGAAGCACTGAGAGGTGTGCGTGTGGCTGGATTTTAAATATGGTGCCCGGTGTGTAGAAGCGATGAGGTGATGGCGTGGCGGGCGAATGAGAGTCCGCCTGCCATGGAAACGGCCTGTTTCCCAGGAATGATAATGAATGCGGCGGGATTGGGACGATACAGCGCGAGAAGCCGCCAGTGTGGCTGGCGGGTAAAACGTCATTTTCCACTCCCGCCACTGCACCTAGTGCACATCTGGGATGATTCTGCCCAAAGTCTATGAAACCTGGTCCTGTAAAGCTGCTATCATTGCGATGAATCTGCTCTGCACCCCTCTGCCAGGTCAATATATTTCCTCAGGCTGTCGAGTGCCCAGAACTGAATATTTACTCCACATAGGGTCTGACCAAGGCTCTATAAAGCTGGAGAACAACTTCCTCCTGTAAGACCGCTATCAACTACTTGTTACAGACAGGGGGGAGAGACAAACCTGATCTCCTTTACTTATCTCACCACCTGTCCACAAGCAGAAGCGGTTTACTTTTTGAAACAGGCTGAGGCATGTTTCCCCAAATCATCTGTTTGTGGAGTCAATTTTTAAAGTAACTCACAGCAAATTCTCTTTAGGGTTAAATCAGAAGAATAGTTTATTCACACATTCAAACCCGGGATGGTCGTTACAACAACACACACACACAAGCAGATAGCAAAGAAAAGAGTTTTACAACTAGAAATAACTTAGAACAAAACAATCAAAGACATGGATATTAATTCATGTGAATGTCAGAGTCCAGTGAGGGTTCTTTCAGGTCAGAGTTCAAGTTCAGGTGGGTTCAGTGAGCTGCAAACAGGAGTTGCTGAATTCCTTCAAAGTTGGTTATAGCGCGGTAGGATGTGGTTAGTATCCAGAGACTTGGTCCACTCTACAGGTGATGGCAGGAATCTTCCAGAGAACCAGGCTTTGAGGTGGTTTAGTCTTGAGGCAGGCTTTGTTGTCAGTCTGGAGGCCGGCTTTGGTGTTGACAGGCTGGATGTTAATGGTGGACTGACCTGGGAGCCCAGGAACGTGACATTAAATTTTCCAAAAGCCAAAAGAGCTTTAGTCATGTGGTTTCCCACTAATGAGTCAGTTTCAGGTTAACCATCAGCTTTGATGTCTCTGGTCAAAATTCATTGTTCACCTTAGGAGATAGATGGTGGCTATTAGTGCCTCCACAGGTATAATGAGTTTTGCTGGCTCTCTCTTTGTAATAAGTCCAGGCTGGGGAGAGAGACCATTTGCTGCTGCCTTGTTTCAGTGATTGTAATGGGTCCACACAATGATAGGTGTGAGATTCCACGAAGATGAGGGTTGACCCTTGCCCTGTAATTACTGTTGGAAGTTTCCAGAACTGTAGCCAACTTGCAAATCGTGTGATCTATAGCAGCCATGTTTTTTTGGTCCAGCAAAGTCCATTTTAATTAATCAGAAAGTAATTTTGATTTAACCAGTTCATGACCTTTTTCATCTCTTATGGACATGACACACTTTAAAATTTTAGTGTCACGGCTAATGTTCCCTTTAAAATCAAGTTATTTCTGCGGGACCCTTTTTTCTCTTCAATGCAAGGTTCCATTATTGTTTTTGCATGGCCCTGCATGTGCATTACTTCTCCTAGAACAAGGTCTATGTGGTAGCTCTCAGGCCTCTGTGTGCCTGTGCACCAATGCAGCTTCGCAGGAACATTGGTAATGCAGAGATAAAAACAAAAAATTGCGGATGCTGGAAATCCAAAACAAAAACAGAATTACCTGGAAAAACTCAGCAGGTCTGGCAGCATCGGCGGAGAAGAAAAAAGTTGACGTTTCGAGTCCTCATGACCCTTCAACAGAACATATTGCCTCAGAGTGAACAATCATTGACACAAACCCTTTTTGATGGCCTAGATTTTGAGAGTGGAAAATCCTGAAGGCCACTGAAATGAAAGGACAAAGGATCCCTGACCAACATGGGGAACACGCTGCCCATTGGCACCTCCTGCTAACGGAACAGTCAGGCCCACACTGTCTGGTCATTTCACTGATGCTTAAGGGAATTTGCCACGTGCAAGTTGACGATTGGGTTTACCAGCCAGTTGTTCATGTGGAAAGTGATGAGGTTAACAAGGCATCAGTCATCTGCCCAATACATCTGTTCTTTGCAGGTTAACTGAGGTTACTGATGTCCCCTTTGTACTTTGGGATGAACCAATCATACCATGAACCAGAGGAACCATAGGCTGTCTCCGATGCAGTCTGACCTGTCTTATGTCCCAGCTTTCAGAATTTGTTAACAATTCTTCATAGGACAGATATGGGGACAAAGAGTGAAAGAATCAATCGTGACCTTGCTAACAGCACCCAAATGTGGAGCAGAGGTTTTAAGGGGAGCTCATGGTGTCGTGGTGATGTTACAGGCCTAGTCACCTGGTGATCCAGGCTAATGCTCTGGGGGTATAGGTTCAGATTGCACCATGGGATTTTTAATGTAAATTTGAATTCAATTAATAAAATTGGAATATAAACCTAGTGCTGAATTTTGCCGTCGGTGAGCAGGGGGGCGGCGCCCGCTCGCCGATGTGTAAAGTGACGCGGGATGATGTTGGGCGGAACCCCCGATGTCATCCCGCCCCATTTAAATTTTCAGGAAGGCGGGAGCGCAGCAAAATCAGCTGTGGGCCCGCTGACCTGTCCATGGCCAATTCAGGCCATTGACAGGATCAATTAAAGGACCTGCCCGTCCAACCTTAAGGTTGGCGGGTCGGCCAGGAGCCCCGGCGGGGAATAGAAAAAACATTAAACCTTATCCAGCGGCGGGATGAGGCTTCATGTCGGGATTTAAAAAGTTCAATAAAGTTTTAGTGTAGATTATGAACATGTCCCATCTCATGTCACATTGTCACATGATGGGGGACATGGTAAGGATTTTTTTTTCTATTTTTAATCTTTTTCAACGTGTAAGCGATTTCCCTGAGGCTGCACTTAGCCTCAGGGAGATGTGCGCTCTTCCGTGTGCATGCGCTCAGAGCACACTCTCGCTTTTGGGGAATCCCCACCCCCTGCACAGGGAGTGCATAGCACTTCCCGCCGGAATCTTACCTGGTCTGGTCTACATGTGACTCCAGACCCACAGCAATGTGGTTGACCCTTAAATATCCTCTGAAATGGCCCAGCAAGCCACTCAGTTCAAGGGCAATTAGGGATGGGCAACAAATGCTGACCTTGCCAGCGACACCCGCATCCCGTGAAAGAATTTTTTAAAATAACTTAAGGCATTATTTTCACTGTCAAGAATATAGAAAGAAATATGAAAAATGAGCAAACTGCCTTCAAATGCCAGTCCAGGAAGAAGCTGCCTCATCAGCTGTTAGTACAGTGAGGGTAGCACTGTACTGAACAGCAGCCAAACAAATATCCCACTGAGGCCACAGGATTGCAGACACACCCCATGGGGAAGTGAGTTGTCACCATTTAAACACCTTTCCAGTTTCTTCATGCCTCAGATGTTCCAAAGGTTAACCTCTTTCTAACTCTCTGTTTTGAGCCCCTCTGCCCAGATGAAGGGGTTCGATCAGGTGACCTGTTGTCCCTTGGGTGGTGGGGTCCAGGACAAGGAGCCATCAGTATAAGCTGGTCATCAAAAAAAAAGTGCATTTATATAGCACCCTTTACAACCTCAGGACATCCCAAATTGCTTCATCGCCAACGAAATATTTTGACGTGTAGTCACTGTTATAATGTCGGAAATGTAGCACCCAATTAGTGCACAGCAAGATCCCACATGTGCTAATGACCGCCGATCTGCTTTTAGTGATATTGAGGGGCTGGATGGAGATAGAGGGATAGTGGGTTGGGGGTGGGGGCGGGTGATGGTGTGCAGAGGTAGTTAGAGTGTGAGGGGGGGCTCGTGTTGGGCATAAACACAGTCACAGACAGGTTTAGCACTGAATGACCATTTCCTGTGTTGTAAGTTCTTGTAATTCCATGTCATTTTTCTTCCAGGAACACCGGGAATTCTATGACTCTCTGTTCGCACTCTCCCATACACCACGTTCTCTGCAGCACTTGGCACGGTGTACAATACGTAACCAGTTCCAGGGACACCTCCAGGACCTGATCCCTGAGCTCCCACTGCCGACTTTCCTTCAAGACTATCTGTTGCTGCAGTTCCAGGATTATATCAGTTAGGGAGCGGAACAGGCAGCTGACCATCAACAGAGGGGAGCCAGAGTAGAGCAGTCCACCCTGGAACACCATGCAGTTCCCACCCAACCCCAACTCCATTTCACCATCACTCCCCCAGCCCTACTGCACAAAGCAGGCTTTCACATAGGATGGTCATGTGGTAAAAAAGGAATATGAAGGAGGATGGAGAGAGAGAGAGAGAGAGTAAGGAGAAGAAAGAAAAATGCAATGAGAGGGGGAAAGGTTTCTCAGGAGTAAGAGATCAAACAAAGCTGGTAAAATTAACTATTCAATTGTCACCTTTTTTTCTAACTTGTCCAGGCTGACTTCCCACAGTATTAGGTCAATATACAGAATGCAGCAAGTCTGATTTCAGCCTCAACAAAAACAGAATTACCTGGAAAAACTCAGCAGGTCTGGCAGCATCGGTGGAGAAGAAAACAGTTGATGTTTCGAGTCCTCATGACCCTTCGGCAGAACTGTTCTGCCAAAGGGTCGTGAGGACTCGAAACGTTAACTGATTTCTTCTCCGCCGATGCTGCCAGACCTGCTGAGTTTTTCCAGGTAATTCTGTTTTTGTTTTGGATTTCCAGCATCCGCAGTAGCTTTTAGCTTTTTGTTTTTATCTCTGATTTCAGCCTCCTCTGTCTAATGCTGCTATCATGAGCCTGGGATATGTGGGAGTTAATGGGCATAAGGGTTTGAGTTTAAATCAGGCCTGGGATCCACTGTATGCAATGGTTGACTGTGATGTTTCTGCAGATGGTCAGACTCTGGGATCCAAGTAAATTCATGACCACAGTTTGTGGCCTGGGTGTTAATATAAAGGAGTCAGTGTGTAACTCATTGAGCCTACAGCACAGAAACAGGCCATTCGTCCCAGCGAACCCATACTCGCGTTTATGATCCACACCAGCCTCCTCCAATGTTCACCTCACCCTCTCGACAGACCCAGCTCTCCTCTCCCCTCTGTTTATCCAGATTCATCTTAACTGAATCTATACTATTTACCTCAACAAGTTCCACATTCTCACCATTCTCTGGGTGATGAAATTTCTCCTGAATTCCCCATTGGATTTATTAGTGATGCTATGATCCCCATAGAGACCGATAACTTTTAAAAATATATTTTTGCTCCCAGTGACTGACTTAAAGGATCACCTTTTTTAGCTTTTACTGTAACAAACCAACTAAAATCATCATGAACTAAACATTATTTACTAGGCAAATAATACACTCAACTACATAAAAGACACCCCTTATCAGCTTTTTAACACACTCAAAAACCCCATGCTGCATTTAAATGTTACAGCACAATCTCCACAGAATTGCAGTCTTTACAAGACACAAGAACATAAGAAATTGGAGCAGGAGGAGACCACACGGTCCATCGATCCTGATCCACCATTCAATACGATCATGGCTGATCTTGGGCTTCAACTCCATGTTCCTGCCCATTTCCCATATCCTTTAACTCACTGCGAGACCAAAACTCTGGCTCTCCCAGCTTTAAATATGGAGCATCCACAATTCTCGAGGGTAAAGAATTCCAAAAACCCACAATCCTTTGAGTGAAGAACTTTCTCCTCATCTCAGCCCACTATTCTGAGGCTGTGCCCCATATTCTAGATTCCCCAGCCAGCAGGAATAACCTCTCAGGTCTACCCTGTCAACCCTGTTCAGAACCTTTGCTGTGCCATTTCCAATGCAAATATATCCTTCTAAAATGTAGAGGATGTGGAAACCCAAATTGCACAAAGTATTCCAGATGTGGTCTCACCAAAACCCTGTGCAACTATAGCAAAATCTCAGTATTCCTGTACTCCAATCTCCTTGCAATAAAGACCAATATGCCATTTGCCTTCCTAATTATTTGCTGTAGCTGCAAGCTAACATTTTGTGTTCCTTGAACGAATACACCCAAATCTCTCTGAACGTCAACATTTACAAGTTTCTCGCCTTTTAAAAAAATTCTGTTTTTCTATTCTTATGACTAAAGTGAATAACCTCACACTCCCCCACATTATACTCCGTCTGCCACCTTGTTGCCCACTCACTGAATCGTTTATGCCCAGGGTTTTGTTGGACCAATAAGGACACTTGCCCACCAGTCAGAGAACCAGCAGGAATCCCATCAGTTCTGTAGGGAGGCGCTGACAGAATCAAGTGCCTTTAAGCATTTAAATGGCCACTGTCAGGATTTCCCTCGGGTTGAAGTCCCACCCACTGAGAACTGCCAGCCAATCGGAGGCTGGAATCTTCTCATGCAACTGGGGGAATGGTGACAGTTGACCCAAAGCAATCCACTCTTAGAAATGGTTCCATGATTGAGCAGCACTCACTGAACAATCCTGAGCGTGCTAATAACTACACTAACAACCAATTAAGATAATGAGTCAAGCACATAACGTGGCTCATTTACGTTTGCTATAATTGACATACATTCATCCATAGGGAGCCACTCTCTGCAAACAAAATGAACAAGTTCAAGCCTTGCACCTATTTTGAATTACCCGGGAGCTTGGGGATCCTATAGTTCCCCATTGCTTTCTCCATGGCAATCCCTCGGCCAATCAAAGTTGACTGGCCAACCAATCAGCACCCATTTCTCCTGTAGTAGAAATTGTTGTAACGTTTGAAATTTGGATTTCTTGCATGAGTCCTGATGAGTGCAAGCTGAAAAGCTTTGGGGAAAGGGTAGGAAAGGGGAGTTGAGGATTATCAGATCAGCCATGATCTCATTGAATGGCGGAGCAGACTTGATGAGCCAAATGGCCTACTTCTGCTCCTACTTCTATTGGATGAAATTCTGAAGGAGAGAATCTATCTCCGCTTGGAGAGGCAAAGTTTGATCAGGGATAGTCAGCATGGCTTTGTCAGAGGGAGGTCATGCCTAACAAATTTGATTGAATTTTTTGAGGAGGTGACCAGGTGTGTAGATGAGGGTAGTGCAGTTGATGTAGTTTATATGGATTTCAGCAAAGCCTTTGACAAGGTCCCACATGGGAGACCTATAAAGAAGGAAAAGGCACATGGGATACAGGGTAATTCGATAAGGTGGATTCAAAATTGGCTTAGTTGTAGGAGACAGAGGGTGATGACAGAAGGATGCTTTAGTGACTGGAAGCCAGTGTCCAGTGGCGTACCACAGGGATCTGTGCTGGGTCCCCTATTATTTGTCATTTATATAAACGACATAGATGACATGCGCAGGGTAGGATTAGTAAGTTTGTGGATGACACAAAGATTGGGCGGGTGGTTAACAGTGAGGTTGAGTGTCTTGGGCTACAGGAAGATATAGACGGGATGGTCAAATGGGCAGATAAGTGGCAGATGGAATTTAACCCCGAAAAGTGTGAGGTGATACACTTTGGAAGGAGTAATTTGACAAGGAAGTATTCAATGAATGGCATGACACTAGGAAGTTCTGAGAAACAAAGGGACCTTGGCGTGTATGTCCATAGATCTCTGAAAGCAGAGGGGCACCTTAGTGGGGTGGTGAAAAAGGCATATGGGACACTTGCCTTTATCAATCAAGGCATAGATTACAAAAGTAGGGAGGTCATGTTGGAGTTGTATAGAACCTTGCTAAGGCCACAGCTGGAGTACTGTGTGCAGTTCTGGTCGCCACATTATAGGAAGGGTGTGATTGCACTGGAGGGGGTGCAGAGGTGATTCACCAGGATGTTGCTTGGGATGAAACATTTAAGTTATGAAGAGAGGTTGGATAGACTTGGGTTGTTTTCGTTGGAGCAGAGAAGACTGAGGGGGCGACCTGATCGAGGTGTACAAGATTATGAGGGGCATGGACAGGGTGGATAGGGAGCAGCTGTTCCCCTTAGTTGAAGGGTCAATCATGATACTCTGTTCTTTGTTCTTAGGTGTCAAACCTGACACATGGACTTCAGTAGCCCTTCATCAAGCTCCCTGGTAATCTGGCCACATTGGCTTATTACCAGACAAAACTATCAGGAGGTCACATGCACCTTTTTTCATTACACCAGTTAAAACATAACCATATTATAAAACATGGCATTCATTACAGTGACTATCATTTATTGATGGCCCTCAGTTTTGGACTCTGTCCACAAGTAGAAACATCTCTATATCTGTCAAAGCAAATTACTGTGGATGCTGGAAATTTGAAATAAAACAGAAAATGCTGGAAATCCTCAGCAGATCAGGGAGCATCTGTGGAGGGAGAAACAGAGTTAATGTTTCAGATCGCGATGTTGTGAGGTAGATGCTGAGAGGTTGTTTCCCCTGGCTGGGGAATAGAGAATGGGGGTGGGGTGGGGGGCAGTCTCAGGATAAGGGGTCAGCCATTTTGGACTGAGGAGAAATTTATTCACTCAAAGGGTTGTGAATCTTTGAAATTCTCTATCCCAGAGGATTGTGGAATCTCCCTCATTGAGGTCAATAACTTTTTAGTGACTCAGGAAATTTAAGGATATGAGATTGTGTGAGAGTGTGGAGTTGAGGTAGAAGACCTGCCAGGATCTTATTGAATGGCGGAAGGGGCTGGAATGTCCAAATGGCCTGTTCTGCTCCCATTTACTATGTTCTTAAGGTGGTGAATGGGGTGCCAATCAAGCGGCTGCTTTGTCCTGGATGGTGTCCAGCTTCTTGAGTGTGGTGGGAGCTGCACTCATCCAGGCAAGTGGAGAGTATTCCATCACACTCCTTATTGGTGCCTTGTAGATGGTGGACAGGCTTTGGGGAGTCAGGAGGTGAGTTACTCGCTATAGAATTCCCAGCCTCTGACCTCTTAGAATGATAGAATGGCCTCTTTCTGTGCTGTAATCATTCAGCCTGTCGAGTTTGTGCTAGGTCTTTGCAAGAGCAAGTCGCACTCTGTCTCCATAAGACCATAAGACCATAAGACTTAGGAGCAGAAATTAGGCCATTCGGCCCATTGAGTCTGCTCCGCAACTTGGGTTGTTTTCGTTGGAGCAGAGAAGACTGAGGGGCGACCTGATCGAGGTGTACAAGATTATGAGGGGCATGGACAGGGTGGATAGGGACCAGCTGTTCCCCTTAGTTGAAGGGTCATCACGAGGGGACATAAGTTCAAGGTGAGGGGCAGGAGGTTTAGGGGGGATGTAAGGAAAAACCTTTTTACCCAGAGGGTGGTGATGGTCTGGAATGCGCTGCCTGGGAGGGTGGTGGAGGCGGGTTGCCTCACATCCTTTAAAAAGTACCTGGATGAGCACTTGGCACGTCATAACATTCAAGGCTATGGACCAAGTGCTGGTAAATGGGATTAGGTAGGTAGGTCAGTTGTTTCTCACGTGTCGGTGCAGACTCGATGGGCCGAAGGGCATCTTCTGCACTGTGTGATTTTGTGATTCTGTGAATTTTCCACCACCATTCAAAATGAAGGCCCACTACATTCTTCCCAGCACAACTCGCAATGGGCTGGTCATTCCAGATTTACAGGATCTCAGCCTGATTCAGATCAAGCAGTGGCTGTGAGGAAAACTCATTTATGTAATTTTTTCTGCTCGATTCATCTGTGTGGTTTGACATTGTTGGTTCAAAGTGTTTTCTCCAAGATTATTTTTGAATGTTGCCTATTAAACAATCACAAACAGGACGACTTGGATTTTGATAGTATGTTTAACAACCTCAGGGTTTCTCAAGTATGATTGAAATAATGTCACTGCTGTAATGTAAGGAGTTTGTGCACAACACGATCCCACTAAGAGCAGATATAGGAATGACCAGATTGCCGACTGTTAGAGGCTGTTGGGAGCGTACCCCATTTCAACTTCCAATACTGACTGTCGAACCTATCACTTACACACAAGAGGGTAGATAGGGTCTCAGTGTAATATCTACTCCCTGAGGGGGCAGATAGGGTCTCAGTGTAATATCTACTCCCTGAGGGGGCAGATAGGGTCTCAGTGTAATATCTCCCCTCTGAGAGGGCAGATAGGGTCTCAGTGTAATATCTTCCTCTGAGGGGGCAGATAGGGTCTCAGTGTAATATCTTCCCCTGAGGGGGCAGATAGGGTCTCAGTGTAATATCTACTCCCCGAGGGGGCAGATAGGGTCTCAGTGTAATATCTCCCCTCTGAGAGGGCAGATAGGGTCTCAGTGTAATATCTCCCCTCTGAGAGGGCAGATAGGGTCTCAGTGTAATATCTCCCCCTGAGAGGGAAGATAGGGTCTCAGTGTAATATCTACTCCCCGACTCCCCGAGGGGTCAGACAGGGTCTCAGTGTAATATCTCCCCCTGAGGGGGCAGATAGGGTCTCAGTGTAATATCTCCCCCTGAGAGGGTAGATAGGGTCTCAGTGTAATATCTACTCCCCGAGGGGGCAGACAGGGTCTCAGTGTAATATCTCCCCCTGAGAAGGAAGATAGGGTCTCAGTGTGATATCTCACCCTTGAGGGGGCAGACAGGGTCTCAGTGTAATATCTACTCCCCGAGGGGGCAGATAGGGTCTCAGTGTAATATCTCCCCCTGAGAGGGCAGACAGGGTCTCAGTGTAATATCTCCCCCTGAGAGGGTAGATAGGGTCTCAGTGTAATATCTCCCCCTGAGAGGGAAGATAGGGTCTCAGTGTAATATCTCCCCCCTGAGAGGGTAGATAGGGTCTCAGTGTAATATCTACTCCCTGAGAGGGTAGATAGGGTCTCAGTGTAATATCTCCCCCTGAGGGGGCAGATAGGGTCTCAGTGTAATATCTCCCCCTGAGAGGGTAGATAGGGTCTCAGTGTAATATCTACTCCCCGAGGGGGCAGACAGGGTCTCAGTGTAATATCTCCCCCTGAGAAGGAAGATAGGGTCTCAGTGTGATATCTCACCCTTGAGGGGGCAGACAGGGTCTCAGTGTAATATCTACTCCCCGAGGGGGCAGATAGGGTCTCAGTGTAATATCTCCCCCTGAGAGGGCAGACAGGGTCTCAGTGTAATATCTCCCCCTGAGAGGGTAGATAGGGTCTCAGTGTAATATCTCCCCCTGAGAGGGAAGATAGGGTCTCAGTGTAATATCTCCCCCCTGAGAGGGTAGATAGGGTCTCAGTGTAATATCTACTCCCTGAGGGGGCAGATAGGGTCTCAGTGTAATATCTCCCCCTGAGAGGGTAGATAGGGTCTCAGTGTAATATCTCCCCCTGAGAGGGAAGATAGGGTCTCAGTGTAATATCTACTCCCTGAGGGGGCAGACAGGGTCTCAGTGTAATATCTACTCCCTGAGAGGGTAGATAGGGTCTCAGTGTAATATCTACTCCCTGAGAGGGAAGATAAGGTCTCAGTGTAATATCTCACCCCTGAGGGGGCAGATAGGGTCTCAGTGTAATATCTACTCCCCTGAGAAGGAAGATAGGGCCTCAGTGTAATATCTACTCCCTGAGAGGGTAGATAGGGTCTCAGTGTAATATCTACTCCCTGAGAGGGTAGATAGGGTCTCAGTGTAATATCTACTCCCCTGAGAAGGAAGATAGGGTCTCAGTGTAATATCTACTCCCTGAGAGGGTAGATAGGGTCTCAGTGTAATATCTACTCCCTGAGGGGGCAGATAGGGTCTCAGTGTAATATCTCACCTCTGAGGGGGCAGATAGGGTCTCAGTGTAATATCTCACCTCTGAGGGGGCAGATAGGGTCTCAGTGTAATATCTCACCTCTGAGGGGGCAGGTAGGGTCTCAGTGTAATATCTCACCTCTGAGGGGGCAGATAGGGTCTCAGTGTAATATCTCCCCCTGAGAGGGAAGATAGGGTCTCAGTGTAATATCTACTCCCTGAGAGGGCAGACAGGGTCTCAGTGTAATATCTACTCCCTGAGGGGGCAGACAGGGTCTCAGTGTAATATCTCCCCCTGAGAGGGTAGATAGGGTCTCAGTGTAATATCTACTCCCTGAGGGGGCAGATAGGGTCTCAGTGTAATATCTCACCTCTGAGGGGGCAGATAGGGTCTCAGTGTAATATCTCCCCCTGAGAGGGAAGTTAGGGTCTCAGTGTAATATCTACTCCCTGAGAGGGTAGATAGGGTCTCAGTGTAATATCTACTCCCTGAGAGGGTAGATAGGGTCTCAGTGTAATATCTACTCCCTGAGGGGGCAGATAGGGTCTCAGTGTAATATCTACTCCCTGAGAAGGAAGATAGGGTCTCAGTGTAATATCTCACCCCTGAGGGGGGCAGATAGGGTCTCAGTGTAATATCTACTCCCTGAGAAGGAAGATAGGGTCTCAGTGTAATATCTCACCCCTGAGGGGGGCAGATAGGGTCTCAGTGTAATATCTCCCCCTGAGGGGGGCAGATAGGGTCTCAGTGTAATATCTACTCGCTGAGGGGGCAGATAGGGTCTCAGTGTAATATCTACTCCCCTGAGAAGGAAGATAGGGTCTCAGTGTAATATCTCACCCCTGAGGGGGGCAGATAGGGTCTCAGTGTAATATCTCCCCCCTGAGAGGGAAGATAGGGTCTCAGTGTAATATCTCACCCCTGAGGGGGCAGGTAGGGTCTCAGTGTAATATCTCACCTCTGAGGGGGCAGATAGGGTCTCAGTGTAATAAGACCATAAGACATAGGAGCAGAAATTAGGCCAATCAGCCCATCGAGTTTGCTCCGCCATTCAATCATGGCTGATAAGTTTCTCAACCCCATTCTCCCGCCTTCTCCCCGTAACCTTTGATCCCCTTACCAATCAAGAACCTATCTATCTCCGTCTTAAATACACTCAATGACCTGGCCTCCACAGCCTTCTGTGGCAATGAATTCCATAGATTCACCACTCTCTGGCTAAAGAAGTTTCTCCTCATCTCTGTTCTAAAAGGTCTTCCCTTTACTCTGAGGCTGTGCTCTCGGGTCTTAGTCTCTCCTACTAATGAAAATATCTTCCCCACGTCCACTCTATCCAGGCCTTTCAGTATTCTGTAAGTTTCAATCAGATCCCCCCCCTCATCCTTCTAAACTCCATCAAGTATAGACCCAGAGTCCTCAAACGTTCCTCATATGTTAAGCCTTTCATTCCTGGGATCATTCTCGTGAACCTCCTCTGGACCCTCTCCAGGGCCAGCATATCCTTCCTGAGATACGGGGCCCAAAATTGCTCACAATATTCTAAATGTGGTCTGACCAGAGCCTTATAAAGCCTCAGCAGCACATCCCTGCTTTTATATTCTAGTCCTCTCGAAATAAATGCCAACATTGCATTTGCCTTCCTAACTACCGACTCAACCTGCAAGTTAACCTTAAGAGAATCCTGGACTAGGACTCCCAAGTCCCTTTGCACTCCAGATTTCTGAATTCTCTCCCCATTTAGAAAATATCTATGCCTCTATTCTTCCTACCAAAGTGCATGACCTCACACTTTCCCACATTGTATTCCATCTGCCACTTCTTTGCCCATTCTCCTAACCTGTCCAAATACTTCTGCAGCCACCCCGCCTCCTCAATACTACCTGTCCCTCCACCTATCTTTGTATCATCTGCAAACTTAGCCAGGATGCCCTCAGTTCCTTCATCTAGATCATTAATGTATAAAGTGAAAAGTTGTGATCCCAACACTGACCCCTACGGAACTCCACTAGTCACCAGCCGCCATCCTGAGAAGGACCCCCTTACCCCACTCTCTGCCTCCTGCCAGACAGTCAATCTTCTATCCATGCTAGTACCTTGCCTCTAACACCATGGGCTCTTATCTTACTGAGCAGCCTCCTGTGCGGCACCTTGTCAAAGGCCTTCTGGAAGTCCAAGTAGATAACATCCATTAGCTCTCCTTTGTCTAACCTACTTGTTACCTCCTCAAAGAATTCTAACAGATTTATCAGGCATGGCCTCCCCTTGATGAAACCATGCTGATTTTGCCCGATTTTACCATGCACTTCCAAGTATTCTGAAATCTCATCCTTAATAATGGACTCTAAAATCTTACCAACGACCGAGGTCAGGCTAATTGGCCTGTAATTTCCCATCTTTTGCCTCACTCCCTTCTTAAACAGGAGGGTTACATTAGCGATTTTCCAGTCCTCTGGGATCCTCCCTGACTCCAGTGATTCCTGAAAGATCACCACTAACGCCTCCATTATCTCTTCAGCTATCTCCTTCAGAACTCTGGGGTGTAATCCATCTGGTCCAGGTGATTTATCCACCTTCAGACCTTTCAGTTTTCCTAGCACCTTCTCCTTGGTAATGGCTACCATACTCACCTCTGCCCCCCGACTCTCTTGAACTTTGGGGATGTCACTCGTGTCTTCCACTGTGAAGACTGACACAAAGTACCTATTCAGTTCCTCCGCCATTTCTTTGTTCCCCACTACTACTTCTCCAGCGTCATTTTCCAGCAGCCCAATGTCCACTTTTGCCTCTCTCTTACCCTTCATATATCTAAAAAAACTCTTGCAATCTTCTTTTATATTACTGGCTAGTTTACCCTCATATTTAATCTTCTCCCTCCTTATTTCTATTTTAGTTGTCCACTGTTGGTCTTTGTAGGCTTCCCAATCCCCTGGTTTCCCACTGCTCTTCGCCGCATTGTATGCTTTCTCTTTAGCTTTTATGCTGTCCCTGACTTCCCTTGTCAGCCATGGTTGCCTCGTCCTCCCTTTAGTATGCTTCTTCTTCCTAGGGATGAATTTTTGCTGTGTCTCCCAAATTACTCCCAGAAACTCCTGCCATTGCTGTTCCACTGTCTTTCCTGCTAGGCTCATCTCCCAGTCAATTCTGGCCAGCTCCTCCCTCATGCCTCTGTAGTTGTCTTTATTCAACTGTAATACCGTTACATCTGATTCCAGCTTTTTCCTCTCAAATTGCAGGGTAAATTCTATCATATTATGGTCACTTCCTCCTAAGGGTTCCTTCACCTTAAGCTCCCCTATCAAATCTGCCTCATTACACATCACTAAATCTGGAATTGCCTGTTCCCTAGTGGGCTCCACCACAAGCTGCTCCAAAAAGCCACCTCGTAGACATTCCACAAATTCCTTTTCTTGGGATCCATTACCAACCTGATTTTCCCAGTCTACCTGCATATTGAAATCCCCCATGATCACTGTAACCTTGCCTTTCTTACACGCCTTTTCTATCTCCTGGTGTATCTTGTGCCCCACATCCTGACTACTGTTTGGAGGCCTGTACATAACTCCCATTATGGTTTTTTTACCTTTGCGGTTCCTCAACTCTACCCACACAGATTCTACATCATCTGACCCTACATAATTTCTTGCTATCGATTTAATTTCATTTCTTACTAACAAAGCAACCCCACCCCCTCTGCCAACCTGCCTATCTTTTCGATAGGATGTATATCCTTGGATATTTAGCTCCCAGTCCTGATCCCCTTGCAGCCATGTCTCCATAATGCCCACCACATCATACCTGCCAATTTCAATCTGCGCCACAAGCTCATTTACCTTATTTCGTATACTGCGTGCATTCAGATACAACACCTTCTGTCCTGTATTTCCCATCCCCTTTCTCATTGTCGTCCCTTTATCTGATGTGCTTGAAGTTAGATTCCTAGCCCTTTCCAAACACTCTGTCCTATTTTGTGTTCTGGAGACGTTAATAGCCTCTCCTGGGCTCTCCTTTCTTTTCAGTTTTTTCATAATTTTCCATGAAGTTGACTCCACCCCCCCACACGCTAAACTGCTGCTTTGTTTCCCATTAGTCAGACTTCTTGGAGTTTTACCCTTCCCTCCCCCCCAACTTTCTAGTTTAAAGTCCTGTTGACCACCCTATTTACCCTTTTCGCTAGAACATTGGTCCCAGATCGGTTCAGGTGGAGACCGTCCCAACGGTATAGATCCCTCCTGATCCAATACTGATGCCAGTGCCCCACGAAATGGAACCCCTCTTTCCCGCACCACTCCTTTAGCCACGTGTTTACTTCCCTTATTCACGCGTCCCTATGCCAATTTGCACGTGGCTCGGGTAGTAATCCGGAGATTATAACCCTTGAGGACCTGTTCTTTAATTTAGTTCCTAGTTCCTGATAATCCCCAAACAGGTCCTCTTTCCTAGTCTTACCTATGTTATTTGTCCCAACGTGGACAACAACAACTGGATCCTCCCCCTCCCTCTCCAATATCCTTTCAAGCTGGTCAGAGATGTCCCTCACCCTGGCACCGGGCAGGCAACATACCATGCGGGACTCTCGATCCTGCTTACAAAGGAAGCTATCAATTCCCCTAATTATAGAACCCCCTACAACTACCACTTGTCTTTTTGCTCCCCCCTCTTGAATGGCCTCCTGTGCCACAGTGCCGTGGTCAGCTGGCTCATCCTCCCTACAACCCTGTTCCTCATCCACACAGGGAGCAAGAACCTCGTACCTGTTGGACAAGGTCAAGAGCTGAGGCTCCTCTGTTCCTGAACACAGGATTCCACTACCTGCCTCACTTGCAGTCACACCCTGCTGACCCTGACCACTGACCGGACTTGAGGTACTTAATCTACCGGGTGTGACCGCCTCCTGATACAAAGCGTCCAGGTAACTCTCCCCCTCCCGGATGTGCCGCAGCGTCCGGATCTCGGACTCCAGCTCATCAATTCTGAGCCGGAGTTCCTCCAGCAACCAACACTTGCTGCAGATGTGGTCACTGCGGCTCACAATGGGATCTGCCAGCTCCCACATCATACAGCTACAGCACATCACCTGCCCAGCCATCTCGACTAGATAATTAATTTATTAATTAGCTTTGCAGTGTTTTTTTTTTCAAATTTGGTGCAGATTTCCTACCAACCAATCAAGTCACATCTTTCCTGTGATGTCGCTTTTTCAGTTTTGGCTTCAGTTACTCTGTGCCCCGAGGTCACCGCTCTGGTGCTCCTTCTTCCGAGTCTGCTCCCTAGAGACAAGGCCGCGAATCCCTGAGGTAAGCTAGATTTATACTCACCGCTCCGGTGCTCCTCCCTCCGAGTCTGCTCCCAGGATTTACTCACCAATCAGCTATTTTTTCTTTAAAATCCACTTTCAGATGAGTCTCCTTCACAGGTCTGGTGCACTCCTGAAGGCACAGCCTCTTCCTCTTTTTTTAGGTTTGAGGAGGAGGGAGGGATGGAAACACTACAGCAATGTAATATCTACCCCCTGAAAAGGCAGATAGGGTCCCAGTGTAATATCTACCCCCTGAAAAGGCAGATAGGGTCCCAGTGTAATATCTACCCCCTGAAAAGGCAGATAGGGTCTCAGTGTAATATCTACCCCCTGAAAAGGCAGATAGTGTCTGAGTGTAACATCTACCCCCTGAGAGGGTAGATAGGGTCTCAGTGTAATA
This sequence comes from Cetorhinus maximus, assembly GCF_964194155.1. NCBI lineage: Eukaryota > Metazoa > Chordata > Chondrichthyes > Lamniformes > Cetorhinidae > Cetorhinus > Cetorhinus maximus. The sequence goes on along the minus strand of NC_135882.1, from coordinate 179,447,376 downwards.
TCTACCCCCTGAGAGGGTAGATAGGGTCTCAGTGTAATATCTACCCCCTGAGAGGGTAGATAGGGTCTCAGTGTAATATCTCCCCCCTGAAAAGGCAGATAGGGTCTCAGTGTAATATCTACCCCCTGAAAAGGCAGATAGGGTCCCAGTGTAATAACTACCCCCTGAGGGGGCAGTTAGGGTCTGAGTGTAATATCACACCAGAACGATCCCACAAAAGTGGATTTTGATCTTAAATGTCTATAATGGGACTTGAACCCAAAGTTTTCTGCCTTAGGGGCCAACGAGGGAAGCTACATCTTGTATGTGTTAATGTGCATTTTTGCCGAGCGCACCTCAATCTCAAACTGTCTGATGGTGAAATTCGACCAGCGCTGCATCAGCTGTGAACTCAGGAAATGGCCTGTGCTGTTTGCAGCCACATCTGCTGTGCTCCATCTGCTGTCCCCGTGTGGGAGGGATGCTGTGTGTGGTGGAAGCTGATGACACAGCTTCATATTAAACATCTGTTCCAGCTGACTTGACACTCGGTTTTCAAACTTGGCCTGTTAAGGTTGAGTGGAACCCTGTGCTAATCTCACACTGCGGTATAGGATCCCCCACACCAGCTCCCTTTCAGGGAAGGCACTTTCGGTTCTGCTATTTTCAAGTTTGTGGAAGTGCTGGAGAGTGTTTTTGGAAGTATTATGTTCAGTGGCTGGATTTGACAGGGTGCATTGCTTCATCCTTACAGTGAGGGCAGTGTATTTGATGTCCTGTGCACGTGTATGCTGCAACAGGTATGGGGGCAGTAGTTGCAGTGCCTCTGAGTCTATAACACAACAGGGAGTTGGAAAAGAGGATGCAGAGAGGGAAAGATCTGCACAGAGGCAGAGGGAGCAGTCCTACCCCCACCTCAGCCACAAACAATGCCTTTCTCAGTGAGGGTCAGTCACTGAACTGTGCCACATCAGACAAACATATGAATTCAGAGCAGGAGGAGGCCATTCAGCCCCTCGGGCCTGCTCCATTATTCAATAAGATGTTTGCTGTTCTGTTTTTGACCTCATATTCCTGCCTTACCCCTGATAAACTTTCACCACTTTGCTTATCAAGAATCTATCCACCTCTGCCTTAAAAATATTCAAAGACTCTGCTTCCACCGCCTTTTCAGGGAGAGCATTCCAAAGACTCACGACCCTCTGAGAGAAAAAATTCCCACCTCTGTCTTAAATGGGCGACCTCTTATTTTTAAACAGTGACCCCTAGTTTTAGATTCTCCCACAAGAGGAATCATCCTCTCCACAGCCACCCTGTCAGGACCCCTCAGGATCTTGAAGGTTTCGATTAAGTTGCCTCTTACTCTTCTTAACCCCAGCAGATACAAGCCCAGCCTGTCCAACCTTTCCTCATAAGACAACTCTCCACTTGTAGAGGCAAGGTTTGATCTGGGATAGTCAGCATGGCTTTGTCAGAGGGAGGTCATGCCTAACAAATTTGATTGAATTTTTTGAGGAGGTGACCAGGTGTGTAGATGAGGGTAGTGCAGTTGATGTAGTTTATATGGATTTCAGCAAAGCCTTTGACAAGGTCTCACATGGGAGACTTATAAAGAAGGCAAATGCACATGGGATACAGGGTAATTTGATAAGGTGGATTCAAAATTGGCTTAGTTGTAGGAGACAGAGGGTGAGGACAGAAGGATGCTTTAGTGACTGGAAGCCAGTGTCCAGTGGCGTACCACAGGGATCTGTGCTGGGTCCCCTATTATTCGTCATTTATATAAACGACATAGATGACTATGTGGAGGGTAGGGTTAGTAAGTTTGTGGATGACACAAAGATTGGCCGGGTGGTTAACAGTGAGGTTGAGTGTCTTGGGCTACAGGAAGATATAGACGGGATGGTCAAATGGGCAGATAAGTGGCAGATGGAATTTAACCCCGAAAAGTGTGAGGTGTTACACTTTGGAAGGAGTAATTTGACAAGGAAGTATTCAATGGACGGCATGACCAATGGAACCTTGACGTGTGTGTCCATAGATCTCTGAAGGCGGAGGGGCATGTTAGTGGGGTGGTGAAAAAGGCATATGGGACACGCCTTTATCAATTGAGGCATAGATTACAAAAGTAGTGAGGTCATGTTGGAGTTGTATAGAACCTTGGTGAGGCCACAGCTGGAGTACTGTGTATAGTTCTGGTCGCCACATTATAGGAAGGGTGTGATTGCACTGGAGGGGGTGCAGAGGAGATTCACCAGGATGTTGCCTGGGTTGAAACATTTAAGTTATGAAGAGAGGTTGGATAGACTTGGGTTGTTTTCGTTGGAGCAGAAAAGACTGAGGGGCGACCTGATCGAGGTGTACAAGATTATGAGGGGCATGGACAGGGTGGATAGGGAGCAGCTGTTCCCTTTAGTTGAAAGGTCAGTCGCAAGGGGGCATAAGTTCAAGGTGAGGGGCAGGAGGTTTAGGGGGGGATGTGAGGAAAAACCTTTTTACCCAGAGGGTGGTGACGGTCTGGAATTCACTGCCTGGGAGGGTGGTGGAGACGGGTTGCCTCACATCCTTTAAAAAGTACCTGGATGAGCACTTGGCATGTCATAACATTCAAGGCTATGGGCCAAGTGCTGGTAAATGGGATTAGGTAAACAGGTCAAGAGTTTCTCACGTGTTGGTGCAGACTCGATGGGCCGAAGGGCCTCTTCAGCACTGTGTGATTCTATGATTCTGTGAACCCACCCATTCCTGGTATTAGTCTAGCAAACCTTCTCTGAACTACTTCCAACACATTTACATCCTTCCTTAAATAAGGAGACTAATACTGTACACAATACTCCAGATGTGGTCTCACCAATGCCCTGTATAACTGAAGCATAACCTCCCTACTTTTGTAATCAATTCCCCTCACAGTAAATGATACCATTCTATTAGCTTTCCTAATTACCTGCTTTACCTGCATACTAGGCTTTTGTGATTCATGCACTAGGACACCCAGATCCCTCTGAATCTCAGAGCTCTGCAATCTCTCACCATTTAGATATTCCTCCTGCCAAAATGGACAACCTCACATTTTCCAACATTATACTCCATTTGCCAGATCTTTGCCCACTCACTTAACCTATCTATATCTTTTGTAACCTCCTTACGTCCTCTTCACAATTTACTTTCCTACCTATCTTTGTGTCATCAGCAAATTTAGCCACCATTCCTTCAGTCCCTTCATCCAATTCATTTATATAAATTGTAAAGAGTTGAGGCCCCAGCACTGATCCCTGGGGTACCCCACTCATCACATCCTTCAGCAGAGCTGGCAGCCTCACACCAGGGTGTGGATAGGGTTGCCAGTGACCATCAAGGTCACCATCATTCTCAACTTCTACATGAGGAGATCCTTCCAGTCCAGAGCAAGTGCAATCACAGACTCCTCCCAGTACACTGCCCATCACTACAACTGCCAGGTAATGGAAGCTCAGCATTCAGGAGAGGATATTCTGTTATCTCACTAAACAGACTACTGAATCATTATGGGTAATTAATTGTCGAAGAAATGATAATTTGAACATAAGTAGAGAGAAACAGACTGAGGGGGGCACATAACTTTACCAGAATTCTGAGATTCCTTTGGTGCCATCCACATTCAATAAGATCACAGCTGATCTGATCAGGGCCTCGACTCTACTTTCCTGTCTGCCCTGCATAACCCCTGTCAATCAAAAATCTAACTTAGACTTGAATATATTCAATGACCCAACCTCCACTACATTCTGAGTAGGAGAATTCCACAGACTAACGACCCTCAGGGGGAAAATGTCTCATCTCCTCCTCAAAAGGGAGATCTCTTATTCATAGACCATATCCATCCCCTATTTCTACTCTGCCCCACAAGTGGAAACATCCTCCTAGTATCTACCCTATCAGGTCTCCTCAGGATCTCATATGTTTCATTAAGATCACCTCTCATTCTTCTAAGTATACGTAAATAACCCTAACCCTAACCCTAATGATTTGGAGGAAAATGTAACTGGGCTAATTAGTAAGTTTGCAGATGATACTAAGGTTGGAGGAGTTGCAGATAGTGAAGAGGATTGTCAAAGGATGCAATGGGATATAGATCGGTTGGAGACTTGGGCGGAGAAATGGCAGATGGAGTTTAATCCGGACAAATGCAAGGTAATGCATTTTGGAAGGTCTAATACAGGCAGGAATTATACAGTAAATGGCAGAACCCTTAAGTGCATCGACGGGCAGAGGGATCTGGGTGTACAGGTCCACAGGTCACTGAAAGTGGCAACACAGGTGGATAAGGTAGTCAGGAAGGCATATGGCATGCTTGCCTTCATTGGCAGGGGTATTGAGTATAAAAGCTGGGAAGTCATGCTGCAGCTGGATAGAACCTTGGTCAGGTCATACTTGGAATATTGCGTGCAATTCTGGTCGCCACATTACCAGAAGGATATGGAGGCGTTGGAGAGGGTGCAGAGGAGTTTACCAGGATGCTGCCTGGTCTGGAGGTTATTAGTTATGAGGAGAGGTTGGAGAAACTCGGATTGTTCTCACTAGAGCGACGGAGATTGAGGGGCGACTTGATAGAAGTTTACAAAATTATGAGTGGCATGGACAGAGTAGATAGTCAGAAGCTTTTTCCCAGGGTGGAAGAGTCAATTACTAGGGGACTTAGATTTAAGGTGAGAGGAGAAAACTATAGAGGAGATGTGCGGGGCAAGTTTTTTACGCAGAGGGTAGTGAGTGTCTGGACTTCGCTGCCAGAGGAGGTGGTGGAAGCAGGTACGATAGTGGTGTTTAAGAGGCAGCTTGACAAATACATGAATAGGATGGGAATAGAGGGATACGGACCCCGGAAGTGCAAAATGTATTAGTTGACAGGCAATATGATCGGTGCAGGCTTGGAGGCCGAAGGGCCTGTTCCTATGCTGTACTTTTCTTTGTTCTTTGTTCTAAACTCCAATGGGAGATAAGCCTCTCGTCCCAGGAATGAGTCGAGTGAATCTTCTCCAAACTGCATCGAATGTAACTTATCCTTTTTCAAATAAGGAGACAAAGCTGTACATATATTCCAGATGTGGTCTCACCAAGGCCCTGACCAGCTGCAGTAAAACTTCCCTGCATTTATATTCCATTCCCTCTGCATTAAACACCAACATCCCATTTGTCTTCCTAACACTTGCTGTACCTGGAGACAGGGCAGTTATTTTCATCCTGCAGCCGGGTGTGTGCCCAACCTGAACGGGAGTGAAATCGAGCGTGATGATGTCAGCCGAGTGTCCCGAGGTCATCGCGCATCGGGTGATATTTCACTCAGCGGCCGGGTGTGGATGCCGGACCAGCTCCCGACGTTAACTAACAGGCCGTTTAAGGCCTTTAACAGTCCAATTGGCTGTGATTTTTCATTGCCTGTGCAATTTTCTGTGGGCAGGCAGCCGATATTTTCAGAAACTTCCTCCGCAGGCGGGATAAAAAGGGTCAGCAGCATCGCCCGTGTGAGGAATGAGGAGTTTAGGGGATAGTTTGCTGCTGGTTGCTTATTGGTACTTGGCAGCTTCATCTCTGTTCAGAGCTTCATTCTTAGCATTTCCCGGCTTCATTTCAGGCTCATCGGTGTCTCCAAGGCCCCCGGAGGATTCAGACCGTGTGGACCCTTCCAGGTATCAGGCAGCCTCCCCTTACCCTGGGAATGGGGATTATGGTCTCCGCTGGAGGCACCTCCTCTGAGGAGGGAGAGAGGGGCAGGAGGGAGAGGAGGCCGGGTGTCCCGATGCAGCCTCCAGGGGAGGGACCTGTGGGAGGAGAGGCGCAGGCACAAGGGGCGCAGGGTCAGCAGGTAGTCCAAGGTGGAAGGGGCTGCAGAAGACGCCACTATCCTGCTGCCAGGGTTCACAGGCGGCGATGCAGCTACCTCAATGTGTCCGAGGTGCAATGCTGAAGGAGGCTCCGCCTCTCCAGGAAGACAGTGACCTCCATCTGTCAGAGGATCGGCCCTGAGATCAGCTCCGACTATGTGGGTGGACACCCCATGCCAGTGGCTCTGAGGGTCACAGTGACCCTCAACTTCTATCCCTCCGGCTCTTTCCAGGGCTCAGTGGGGGAATCTGTGTGGAGTCTCCCAATCAGCTGTCCACAGTTGTGTCAAGCTGGTGACAGACGCTCTGTTCAGGTGGGTACTGACCTTTATTCTTTACTGTACGGACAAGGCCAGCCAGGCTGAGCGAGCCAGAGGCTTCGCGGCCATTGCTGGCTTCCCCCATGTCCAGGGTACTATAGACTGTACACATGTGGCCATCAAGGCGCCAGCGGGTGAGCCCGATGCCTTCATCAACAGGAAGGGCTTCCACTCCATGAACGTGCAGATAGTGTGTGATCACAGGATGCTGATTCTACAAGTCTGTGCAAGGTACCCAGGCAGCTCCCACAACGCCTACATCCTCAGACGCTCCCAGGTGCCGGGGCTCTTCAGTGCTCCAGCCCGGCTGGATGGATGGCTGCTGGGTGACAAGGGCTATCCCCTCAGAAGGTGGCTCATGACGCCTCTCCGCCATCCAAGAACAGAGGCAGAGCAGCGCTACAATAGGAGCCACAAGGGCTGTGGTGGAGAGAGACGTCAGTCTTCCCAAATGCGCTTCCGATGCCTGGACCATTCGGGGGGGGCACTACAATACCCCCCAGAGTGGGTGTCACTGACAGTGGTCACATGCTGCGCTCTCCACAATCTGGCACTGGCAAGGGGGGAACCCACTGGAGGAAGAGGATCTTGAGGCAGCTCCACAGGCCCCAGAGGATGAATCCAGTAGTGAGTCAGAAGGGGAGCACGGGGAGGATACTGAGGGTGTGGAGGCAGAGCTCGATAACCTCCAGGGAGGCAGGGATACCAGGGACACCCTGATCCAACACTCCTTCAACTCAGCTGCTAAAGATCAGCTTCCCCCTCAGGCCGGGTCTCTGAAATGCCCCTGTCGTGTGAACCCAAAATCCACTCAGTGCTCACTGGACAATAACGTTTAGAGGCACTTACATCCAACATTACACATTGGCCCCGCACCAATTAGATAAAAAGGTGAAACAGACTCAGGCCATGACAACAAAAACCAAATTTATCTCATCTTGACAATTCCAAACTATTTATATAAACTTCTCTGATCCTCATTCCCAGACCAGTATAGATAACGTAAATGCAAATTAACATAAAATGATCCATGAACTGTCCCTCTTGTCCTCACGGTGCCTGAAGTTGATGTTTGTGGGCGCTGTGTCTAGGTGCCCCCTCCTCGCTGGCACCGGGATTGGAGACAGCTGCTGACTCTGCTGTCCTGTTGGTCTTGATGACCTTGGTGGGCGTCCTCTGGCCAGTGGAGCCTGTGCTGGCCCTGCCTGGGAGGGAGCGGCCAGTGGCACGGCTGGTATATCCCCAGTCACTGCAGCCTCATCAGATGGCACAGCCACTGGCAGAGGGGCAGAGGAGCTGCTGTCATCATCCAGAGCGCCCGGAGAGGAGCCCACAGAGACAACAGGCAGGTCATGTGCCAACATGAGATCACATTGGGCCTCCCTGCTCACCATTGATGGACGGGCACCGAGCTGGGATCCTGGGTGCCTCATCCATCTCCCACACTGACACTGACCACCTGAGCTCAGTGCCTGTGTGAGGGCTGCAGGTCCGAGCACAACCCCAGGAACTCCTGATTCTGTCCCTGGAGCTGCCTCTCCATGAGAATCACCACTCTCTCCATGGAGGGCGCAGTGCGCTCGGCCATGAGGGTCAACGCAGTGCTCACGCTCCACATGGACTCCTCCACACGGAGACCATGGCACACAGACCCTCATGGATCTGCACCAGATCCTCCCACACATCCCACTGGACTTACAGCATCTGCCGCCTAATGGACAACTCCAGAGGCTCATCATCTGCCTTCGACTGAGCATCATCCTGGTCTCTAGCAGCCCCCTGACTGCCGGCGCCTTGGGCACTCTCTGTCTCCACCTGCACCTCACGCGAGTGTGAAGTGTCCTCACTGCTGTGCACCGACATTCTAGCCGCTGATCTAATGCCCACCGAGGTGCTGGTATATGTGCTGGTGCCTGCTTCAGAGAGCGGGTGTGGCGCAGGTGCATGTGAAGCCCGGTGATCCTCCATCATCAGGGGTGGCCCTTTGGGTTCACAGAGCGAATGCCTGATGAACCTAAAAGGGAGAACAAGGACATGTCATTAGTATCGGTCATCACACTGTCACTGTGCGTGCCAGGCACCCTGGTGAGACAGTGGAGACCTGCATCATGGTGCCATCGTCTTTCAATGATCAATGGGGACTCCAGGTTCGAGGCTCCCACCAATGAAGAGGCTACACTGGAATGTTTGCACAATCTGAAACTCTCACCTCTGCGCACCGCACTCTTACCTTCGTCTGACACCCTTACCTCTCCACGCCCGGTTGCACAGGGAGCATGTCGGCTCTCCAGCTCTAGGGTGTCCTGCTCGAACCTGGTGAGCAGCAGCAGGTTGAATGGGCCTTCCCCCGTACATGCCCTCTCTGCTTGGTTATGGCTCATCTTCTCCCGAAAGGACAGAGGAGCATTGATGAGTCCGCTCTCTACCTGCAGCCCCATTGCAGCCTGGCCAACCCCAACTGAGGAACAGCTCACAGGGCACATCCCAGTCGTGGCCCTTGAGCCACAAGACTCTCAGTCCCAGCAGCCAGGGCTCACCCCCTTGGTCAGCTCCGGTGTGATTGACAGTTAGCACTCAGACTCTAACACCCCTGAGCTCCACGGGGGAATTTCATACCTTAACACTTCTGCACACTGACCCACGCCAACACGGTACTCACCTTCCTGAGCACAGGAGGTCATTGAAGCATTTCTGGAGCTGGACCTATGTGCACCACACCACATCATGGCTGCTCCTCAGTGCTGCCACCTCCTCCCCGTGCCCTCTGGGTGAGGTGCAGTGGCCTCTTCCTCCCGTCTCTGGGGAGAAGGGTGTCCCTCCTGGCAGCCGCCTCCTCCAGGGGGACAACGAGACACCCACCCGAAAAGCGGGAGCCGAGTGCCCACCCGACCTTCCCTCCCGCCTGGTGTTTGCAGCCGCACTCGTCTCCATCGTTACAGCGGCAGACAGACAGACGTCCTTCCCTGGTAGCCTTCCTGGGGCTGTCTGGGCTGTTTTTAAAACCGTCTCCGGGTCACCATTGGTCCCAGCAGCTGACAGGCCCCCAGCCCCACCCTCCCTCAGCCCTACTCAGCCAGTGCGGAGCCGTGTTTTATGCTGGGCAGCTTAATGGCAGTCCTTGTTCCAGGAATGGCGGGAATGTCTCATGAAGAGAGATTAGGGAAACTGGGCCTGTATTTCCTCGAGTTTCGAAGAATGAGAGGTGATCTCACTGATGCGGGTTGCCTCACATCCTTTAAAAAGTACCTGGATGAGCACTTGGCACGTCATAACATTCAAGGCTATTGGCCAAGTGCTGGTAAATGGGATTAGGTAGGTAGGTCAGGTGTTTCTCACGTGTCCGTGCAGACTCGATGGGCCGAAGGGCCTCTTCTGCACTGTGATTCTGTGATTCTGTGATTCTGTGAAACATACAAAATACAGGGTAGCTGCAGGTAAGATGTTTCCCCTGGTTGGGGAGCCTAGAACCAGGGGACACAATTTAAAGATAAGGGGGAAGCCACTTGGAGATTTTCTTTTCCTCAGAGGGCTGTGAATCTTTGGAATTCTCTACCCCAGGGGGTGTGGAAGCTCAGTCATTGGGTATGTTTAAGGTAGAGATTGACACTGATTAACAGTAATGTAAAGGGAATATGGGGAGAGTGTGGGGTAAAAGACATCAAAGTGGATGATCAGCCATGATCATATTGAATGGTGGAACAGGCTCAATGGTCTGAATGGCCACCTCCTGCTCCTAAACTGATTCTACATCTTGCTCTTTTGAGCTAAGATCATCTCTCACAACTGTACTAATGACATCCTTAATTAACAGAGCTACCCCACCACCTTTTCCTATGTTATTAAAATATCAAATACCCTTAAATATTCATGTCACAGCCTTGGTCACTGCAACCATGTCTCTATGATGGTTATCAGGTCATACATATTTATTTCTATCCTTGCTAAGTGCTAACAATTGGTCCGTGTTGTTATGGACGTTGTGCACATTCAGATACAGAGTCTTTAACTCTGTCTTTTTACTATTTTTGCAATTCTCAGGTCTGATCAGCTTTGACACTCTTATGTTTATACTCTCTGGCCTTTCCTGCCACCCTCTGATCATCATTACTCAAACTACTGCCCTGCTCTATTACCTCATTGCCACCCTTTGATTTACCACATCTCCCCTCACATGATCCCTTCCCCCTGCTATTTAGTATAAAGTCCTCTGTACCGCCCTAGTCATATAACTCACCAGGACACTGGTCCCAGCCTGGTTCAGGTGAAGCTCATCCCAGTGGTACAGCGCCCACTTTCCCCAGTACTGGTGCCAATGCCCCATGAATCGAAACCCTTAATGCATCCCAGAGAGTGCTGGCCACCATTTGGATGGCCAGAGATTAGTCTCTGCATAGCTACCCAAAACCCCACCCACCTCCGCCCCACTCCACCTGACCGATTGGCGGCAGCTTTGCCCATTGGACTGCAGGCTGTGCTCTCAGCTCAGGCACAGGCATTCTCCTAACCCACACTGCAAGGCTGCACTGTTAGCTTGAACCATGGGGGAGACTGGTCCAAACCGGGATGATGACGTTGCACAGGGGCTGTGAGCGCCTCCACCAGGGACTGATCCATGGCCAGATTTAGCGAGGAGACTGTACAACGTGCCCAGTCATCCAACTGTTCTGCAGTCCAATAAAACACTCATCAGTTTGCAGCCTGTGCCCGAGGGGTGAAAAGCTCTTTCATGCCTCTGCGTTGCTTGAGTGGGCAGAGAAGCTAGAGGCCCAACTCCACACTTGTCAAAGTGGCTGCGGCTGAACTGTCTCAGTCACAGAGGAATGGTCACTTTATACAGGGTTTCCCTAATGCGTGGCTGCTTCCCTCCCCCACAGCCTGTACGTGCTTGTGCACCACCTTCAACCACAGGGCAACCCTCACCCAGTGCCACACTGTCAGCCAGCTGGGACAATGTGGCTTGCCTGTGCCCTCACCTGAATGTGCGGCACCTCAACCTTGAAGTCCAACAGGCAATCCTCGCGAGCACTGCGCAGTGTTACTGTGACCTCACCTCCGAGTTCCCCTTGAAGGGCAGCTGACAAAGTGCACGCCTTATATATGCTGTTGTCAAACACATTGGCGTGAGTGCTTGGATAATCCAGTGAGCGGGGCTTTTAGTGATATGCAGAAGTATTAAAATGAGGTTCCTGACATCCAATGGGCAGAGAAGGTGGTTGCTAACTGGCTTCACGATGTCATGAAACTGATCTTTGACCTTTGCACCATATTGTCCACTCACGTCACCGAACATACCTGATGCCAGCAGGCACTGAAAATTCAGCACTAGCTTTTTAATTCTCGGATTTATTAATTGAATTTAAATTCCACCAGATGCCGGGGTGGGGATAGAACCTGTGTCTGCAGCGCGGGAACCTTGGTCTGTGGATTACTAGCCCAGTCACATTACCACTTTACCACCATCTCCCTGTTGGATAATTGCAAAAACCAATTCTCCTCCACCTCCTACCTACTAGGTCCACATATCTGCCTCACTCACAGTCACAGCCTCCTCTCCCTGGCCACTGACCAAATCAGGCAACCTTATCCTAAGATAAAAACAAAAAACTACTGCGGATGCTGGAAATCCAAAACAAAAACAGAATTACCTGGAAAAACTCAGCAGGTCTGGCAGCATCGGCGGAGAAGAAAAGAGTCGGCGTTTCGAGTCCTCATGACCCTTCAACAGAACTGAGTATAGTTAGGAGAGGGGTGAAATATAAGCTGGTTTAAGGTGGGCGGGGGGAGAGAAGTTGAGGGTGGGGTGGTTGTAGGGACAAGCAAGCAGTGATAGGAGCAGATAATCAAAAGATGTCACAGACAAAAGGAACAAAGAGGTGTTGAAGGTGGTGATATTATCTAAGAAAATGTGCTAATTAAGAATGGATGGCAGGACACTCAAGGTACAGCTCTAGTGGGGGTGGGGTGGAAAGACTGACAAGGTATTAGTTGTAGATTTTAAAATAATGGAAATAGGTGGGAAAAGAAAAATCTATATAAATTATTGAAAAAAACAAAAGGGAGGGGGAAGAAACGGGGTGGGGATGGAGGAGGGAGTTTAAGATCTAAAGTTGTTGAATTCAATATTCAGCCCGGAAGGCTGTAAAGTGCCTAGTCGGAAGATGAGGTGCTGTTCCTCCAGTTTGCGTTGGGCTTCACTGGAACAATGCAGCAGGCCAAGGGCAGACATGTGGGCAAGAGAGCAGGGTGGATTGTTAAAATGGCAAGCGACAGGGAGGTTTGGGTCTTTCTTGCGGACAGACCGCAGGTGTTCTACAAAGTGGTCGCCCAGTTTGCGTTTGGTCTCTCCAATGTAGAGGAGACCGCATTGGGAGCAACGAATGCAGTAGACTAAGTTAGGGGAAATGCAAGTGAAATGCTGCTTCACTTGAAAGGAGTGTTTGGGCCCTTGGAAGGTGAGGAGAGAGGAAGTGAAGGGGCAGGTGTTGCATCTTCTGCGTGGGCATGGGGAGGTGCCATAGGTGGGGGTTGAGGATTAGGGGGTGATGGAGGAGTGGACCAGGGTGTCCCGGAGGAAACGATCCCTAGGGAATGCCGCCAGGGTGGGTGAAGGGAAGATGTGTTTGGTGGTGGCATCATGCTGGAGTTGGCAGAAATGGCGAAGGATGATCCTTTGAATGCGGAGACTGGTGGGGTGATAAGTGAGGACAAGGGGGACCCTATCATGTTTCTGGGAGGGAGGAGAAGGCGTGAGGGCGGACGCGCGGGAGATGGGCCGGACACGGTTGAGGGCCCTGACAACGACCGTGGGTGGAAAACCCCGGTTAAGGAAGAAGGAGGACATGTCAGAGGAACTGTTTTTGAAGGTAGCATCATCAGAACAGATGCGACGGAGGCGAAGGAACTGAGAGAATGGGATGGAGTCCTTACAGGAAGCGGGGTGTGAGGAGCTGTAGTCGAGGTAGCTGTGGGAGTCGGTAGGCTTGTAATGGATATTGGTGGACAGTCTATCATCAGAAATTGAGACAGAGAGGTCAAAGAAGGGAAGGGAAGTGTCAGAGATGGACCATGTGAAAATGATGGAGGGGTGGAGATTGGAAGCAAAATTAATAAATTTTTCCAGGTCCCGACGAGAGCATGAAGCAGCACCGAAGTAATCATCGATGTACCGGAGAAAGAATTGTGGGACAGGGCCGGAGTAGGACTGGAACAAGGAATGAACCTTATCCTAAGTGTGTTCCTGGTATACAGTGTCCTCCCTGATGTGTCACCACATCTGCAGCTCCTGGAGCTTGCTCCTCAAACCAAAGGCACTGACTGCGGACGTGTTCACCCTGGGTCACACTGGTGACCATCAAACTCCACATTCTGCACTCACATTGCATTACATATCCCAGCCACTCACAAATACGCTGAATGGTCGAGGCCCTCACACAGATTCCATGGGACAGCACCCTTCAGGTGCTGTCAATGAGAGGATTTGCCCATCACCCCTCCTCTCTGTCTCCTGTCGCTCAGCCAATTTCCTAACAGGGTCAATAATTCGCCTTCAATTCCAGGAGCTTCAAGTTAAGAAACTGTTAGCTTTATGACTGGGATTTAGTGATAGTGGCAGGGAACCTGTCCACTGGTTGGAGAACTAGTGGGAGCCTCACATCACTTCCGAGGACGAGGCCCAATGATATTTAAGTGTCATCAGGCACTTACCTAGCCAGCACTGGGCCCTCTACACAATCAAGTCCAGAGTGGGGAGAAATCCCACTCCCGAAAGCAACTGGCCAATCAGGGCTGGCAGCTCTCTATTGCTGAACCAGGACTGGTGGCTGCTGTCGGTAATGCACCAAGGCCCAACTTGAGGATCACCACTGGGTCCCTGGACACAGGTGAGCAGGGTGGGATGGAGGTCATGGAGAGGGATCACCAGAGACAGGTGGGGAGGGAGGGATAGATGCATGGGAAGGGAGATGGCCATGAGAATATAAGACATAGGAACAGAAGTAGGCCATTCGGCCCATCGAGTCTGCTCCACCATTCAATGAGATCATGGCTGATCTGATAATCTTCAACTCCACTTTCCTGCCTTTTCCCCATTACCTTTGATTCCCTTACTGATTAAAAATCTGTCTGTCTCAGCCTTGAATATAGTTAATGACCCAGCCTCTACAGCCCTCTGTGGTAAAGAATTCCACAGATTGACTAACCCTCTGAGAGGAGAAATTCCTCCTCATCTCTGTCTTAAATGGCAACCCCTTACTCTGAGATTATGTCCCCTGGTCCTAGAGTCTCCTCCAAGGGGAAACAACCTCTCAGCATCAACCCTGTCAGGCCCCCTAAGAATCTTATATGTTTCAACAAGGTCGCCTCTCAATCTCCTAAACTCCAATGAGTACAGGCCCAACCTACTCAACCTCTCCTCATAAGAAAATCCCTCCATACCTGGAATCAACCTAGTGAACCTTCTCTGGACTGCTTCCAATGCCAGTATATCTTTCCTTAGATAAGGGGCTAAAACTGTTCACAGTATTCTAGGTGTGGTCTAACTAGTGCCTTGTATAGTTTAGCAAGACTTCCCTATTTTTATACTCCATTCCGTTTGAAATAAAGGCCAACATTCCATTTGCCTTCCCTATTAGCTGCTGAATTTGTATGTTAACTTTTTGGGATTCATGCACGAGGACCCCCAAATCCCTCTGAGCTGCAGCTTTCTGCAGTCTTTCTCCATTTAAATAATATTCAGATCTTCACTATTCATCCTGCCAAAGTGCATAACCTCAGATTTTCCCACATTATATTCCATCTGCCAAGTTTTTTCCCACTCACTTAACTTGTCTATATCCTTCTGTAGACTCCTTGTGTCATCCTCACCACTTGCCTTCCCACCTATTTTTGTGTCATCCGCAAACTTGGCGATAGTACATTCACTTCCCTCATCCAAGTCATTAATATGTATTGTAAATAATTGTGGCCCAGCACTGATCCCTGTGGCACCCCACTAGTTACAGGTTGCCATCCTGAAAATGCCCCCCATATCCCAACTCTCTTGTCTTCTTTTAGTTAACCAATCCTCTATCCATGTTAATATACTACCCCCAACACCATGGGCTCTTATCTTATTAAGTAGCCTTATGTGCAGTGCCTTATCGAATGCCTTTTGGAAATCCAAATATACTACATCTACTGGTTCCCCTTTATCTATCCTGCTTGTTACCTCTTCAAAGAATTCAAATAAATTTGTCAGGCATGATTTTTCCTTCATGAAGCCATTCTGACTCTGTTTGATTAGATTATGTAATTCTAAATGCTCTGCTATTACATCCTTTATAATAGACCCTAACATTTTCCCAGTGACAGATGTTAAGCTAACTGGCCTTTAGTTACTTGTTTTTTGTCTCCCTCCCTTTTTGAATAAGGGTGTTACATTGGCAGTTTTCCAATCCTCTGGGACTTTTCCAGAAACCATGGATTCTTGGAAGATTACTACCATTTTTTTTTAATTTGTTCATGGGGTTTGAGCATCATTGGCAAGGCCAGCATTTGTTGCCCATTCCTAATTGCCCTTGAGAACTTGTAGCTTGCCACACCATTGCAGAGGGTATTTCAGAGTCAACCACATTGCTGTGGGTCTGGAGACACATGTAGGCCAGACCAGGAAAAGACATCAGATTTCCTTCTCTAAAGGGCGTTAGTGAACCAGATGTGTTTGTATGACAATCAGCAATGGCTTCATGGTCACCAGTGAGCTCAGGGACAATTATTGTCAAGTTTTTTTATTCCTTCACAGATGTGGGCTTCGCTGGCTGGACCAGAATTTATTGCCCATCCCTAGTTGCCCTTGAGAAGGTGGTGGTGAGCTGCCTTCTTGAACCGCTGCAGTCCATGTGGTGTAGGTACACCCACAGTGCTGTTAGGGAAGGAGTTCCAGGATTTTGACCCAGTGACAGTGAAGGAACAGCGATATATTTCCAACTCAGGCTGATTGTGTGGCTTGGAGGGGAACTTGCAGGTGGTGGTGTTCCCATGCGTCTGCTACCCTTGTCCATCAAGGTGGTAGTGGTCATGGGTTTGGAAGGTGCCTTGGTGAATTCCTGCAGTGCATCTTGTAGATGGTACACACTGCTGCTACTGTGCGTCGGTGGTGGAGGGAGTGAATGTTTGTGGATGTGGTGCCAATCAATGATCAGCCCTTTTGAAATCCATAACAGAAAAGGCTGGAAATACTTCACATATCAGGCAGCATCTGAATAGAGAGAAACAGAATTAATGTTTCAAATCTCTAACCTTTCACTTTTTTAAACTTACACTTTTATGGAATGTGGGCATCATTTGTTTCCTACCCCTAACTGCCCTTGAATGTGAGTGCAGTTAAGGGCATTGGTGTGGGTCTGGAGTCACATATAGGCCAGACAAGGACAGCAGATATCCTTCCCTGAAGGACATCAGTGAACCAGATGGGTTTTAACAACAGTCAACAATGGTCTCATGGTCATCATTAGACTTTTAATTCCAGATTTTTATTGGATTCAAATTCCACCATCTGCTGTGGTGGGATTTGAACCCTGGTCCTCAGAGAATTACCCCAGGGTTTCCAGTCCAGTTACAATACCACTACACCATCACCTCCTCTTACTAGCCTCCCTCTGCTATACTCAGCCATGGCAGGAGGCTCCCAGGAAGACAGTGGAAACGCTTTCGGGATGTCCTTGAAGCATCTCAGGAGAGGTCAAACATCCCCACTGACTCATGGGAGACCCTGTCACCAATCAAAATGTTGGAAGGATTTTTGGGAAGGTAACAAACACATGGAGAGGCATCAGGAATGTGCAGCAGTGAAGTCGAGGAATCAGAGAGAGTGCCCAAACGTGCAAAGACCTCACCTTCCTGATTTTTCACACGGTGTCAGTGTGATGATCAGGAGCATTGTGGGTGCTTCATAACTGACAACAGTGATATCATTAATGCAAATAAGCAAATAACAGACATGTTAAATAATTATTCGTTTCAGTATTTACAGTAGAGGAAGGAATCGAAATCCCAGACATCCCAAGGAAACTAACATTGAATCATGGGCTGATGTAAACAAATTAACATTAATGAAGCAAATAATGGCACTAAAGAGTGACTAATCCCCAGGAGCAGACGGTTCTAATGGAAGTCGGTGAGGACATTGTAGGTGACAGATCGATAACCTTCCAAAATACCCTCAATTCAGGAACTGTTCCTTTAGATTAGTTCCACCACTATTTAAGAAACGTGAGAGCGAGAAAGCAGGGAATTTTAGACCAGTTAGTCTAATGTCTGTCAGGAAATTTCTGTATCTACAATTGAGGCTTGGTGGAGATGGTGGTGTAGTAGTAATATCACTAGAGCAGTATTCCAGAGGCCCAGGCTATTGCTCTGGGGACATGTCTTCATATCCCAACATAGCAGCTGGTGGAAATTCAATTAATAAATCTAATATAAATATAAAGCTAGTCTCAGTAATGGTGACCATGAAACTATCATTGAATTGCCCACTGGGTCACTAATGCCCTTTAGGGAAGGAAATCTGCTGCCCTTACCTGGTCTAACCTACATGTGACTCCAGACCCACAGCAATGTGGCTGACTCTTAACTGCCCTCTGAAATGGCCAAGCAAGTTAATCTGTTGTATCAAATGACAGACAGATTAACCTAGTCACCGGGAATGACACCGGCAAATCCAGTCCTATCGACCCTGCAAAGTTCCCCTTTATTTCTTCTTCTTTTATTATTTATTTATTCTTTCACAGGATGTGGGCATCACTGGCAAGGCCATCCCTAACTGCCCTTGAACTGAGTGGGTTGCTCGGCCATTTGAGGGCAGTTAAGAGTCAACCACATTGCTGTGGGTCTGGAGTCACATGTAGACCAGACCAGGTAAGGACGGCAGATTTCCTTCCCTAAAGGACATTAGTGACCCAGATGGGTTTTTAACCACAATCAATGAAAGTTTCATGGTCACCATTACTGAGACTAGCTTTCAATTCCAGGTTTATTAATTGAATTTAAATTCCACCAGCTGCCATTTGCACCCATGTCCCCATGGAATTAGCCTGGGTCTCTGGACTACCAATCCAGTGACATTACCATGATACCACCAACCTCCCCTCCTTACTTCCATCTGGGGTGTTGTGCCAAAATTGGGAGAGCGTCTCACAGACTAGTCAAGCAACAGCCTGACATAGTCATCCTCACAGAATCATACCTTACAGATAATGTCCCAGACACCACCATCACCATCCCTGGGTATGTCCTGTCCTGTCAGCTGTACTGTATCTACCCGGCTGTGTGGAAAATTTCCCAGGTATGTCCTGTCCACAAAAAGCAGGACAAATCCAACCCGGCCAATTACTGCCTCATCAACCTACTCTCCATCATCAGTAAAGTAATGGAAGGGGTCATCAACAGTACTATCAAATGGCACTTGCTGACTAATATCCAGTTTGGGTTCTGCCAGGATCACTCAGATTCTGACCTCATTACAGCCTTGGTTCAAACATGGACAAAAGAGCTGAACTCCAGAGGCGAGATGAGAGTAACAGTGGGAATCAGGGGGAACTCTCTGCTGGTTGGAGTCATACCGAGCACAAAGGAAGATGGTTGTGGTTGGTGGAGGTCAATCGTCTCAGTCCCAGGACATCACTGCAGGAGTTCCTCAGGGTAGTGTCCTCGGCACAACCATCTTCAGCTGCTTCATCAGTGACCTTCCTTCCATCATAAGGTCAGAAGTGGGGATGTTTGCTGATGATTGCACAATGTTCAGCACCATTCGCGACTCCTCAGATACTGAAGCAGCCCATGTCCAAATGCAGCAAGACCTGGACAATATCCAGGCTTGGGCTGACAACTGGAAAGTAACATTCATGCCACACAAGTGTCAGGCAATGACCATCTCCAACAAGAGAGAATCTAATCATCGCCCCTTGATGTTCAATGGCATTACCATCACTGAATCCCCCACTATCAACATCCTGGGGGTTACCATTGACCAGAAACTGAACTGGACTAGCCATATAAATACTGTGGCTACAAGAGCAGGTCAGAGGCTAGGAATTATGCGATGAGTAACTCATCTCCTGACTCCCCAAAGTCTGCCCATCTACAAGGCACAAGTCAGGAGTGTGATGGAATACTCTCCACTTGCCCGGATGAGTGCAGTTCCCACAACACTCAAGAAGCTTGACACCATCCAGGACAAAGCAGCCCGCTTGATTGGCACCACATCCACAAACATTCACTCCCTCCACCACCGACGCACAGTAGCAACAGTGTGTACCATCTACAAGATGCACTGCAGGAACTCACCAAGACTCCTTAGACAGCACCTTCTAAATCCATGACCACTACCATCTGGAAGGACAAGGGCAGCAGATACATGGGAACATCACCACCTGGAAGTTCCCCTCCAAGTCACTCACCACCCTAACTTGGAAATATATCTCCGTTCCTTCACTGTCGCTGGGTCAAAATCCTGGAACTCCCTACCTAACAGCACTGTGGGTGTACCTACACCACATGGACTGCAGCGGTTCAAGAAGGCAGCTCACCACCACCCTCTCAAAGGCAATTAGGGATGGGCAATAAATGCTGGCCTGGCCAGTGATGCCCATGTTCATGAAAGAATATATAGAGGGAGAGAAATCGGGGATACACATACAAAGACAGACAGGCAGACACACACACACACACATCGGGAGACAGGAACATAGAGACACACAGCGACAGGGATGCAGGGACACAGAGGGCTGAAGCTGCTGTGAAGTGCCGCTGAAGTCAACTCCAATTAGAAGGGTAATTAGCAACCCGGCTTTGGGTGCCAATCAGAGTGGTTCATCCACCCGGATTGCACTAATCAGCAAGGTCGGTGTGAAGGGCCCAGCCCTGCTCCTGAATGGGGTAATCAGCGGTCTGATTGGGAGAAAAGGCCCAAATTAAAAGCATTTTGGTGAATATTCATTAGTGTAAAAGCAGCCGTATCTGCGTGAAAAATCATCGTGTTTCCTGGAGAAATGTTTAGCGATGGGATTAACAGCAGGGAATGTGTACCAAACCTGTTTCTATTAAAATATCCCCAACCAGTCAATGTGGTTATTTTGTTATTTAAACTTCATTTTTAACATTTTGAAATGGTCTCCTGACAGAACCCCGCTCTGCAAATTGTTTCCTTTTCATTCTATTTAACTATTCACCAAACATCTCTTTAAACCCCCTCTAGATTATCAGCCTCTGGATTATTTCCCTGTTCCTCTTGGAATATTTTGTGGATCTTTCTCTGTCTGTTTTATTCTCACTTACGCCTCTGTCTTCTTTCAGCTTGTTGCTTTTTTTCTGTGTTTAACCTGATGATTTTTATTGTTGGTTTGTCTG